>NC_079423.1:9539032-9617416 GCF_026213295.1 Gadus chalcogrammus | reverse complement strand
CCCTTAGCTCCTCCATGTCCATATCACTCCCCGAGCTCCCCTCCCTCATAGTATTATCCACAAAATCCCCACTCTCACCCACCTCATCATTGCCCCAAGTCATTTTAAGTACAGTTTTCCCCGTCCCATCCCCAAACATTCTTATCCCTTCCCGTCTTTCACCTCTGCCTCTCACGCTCCTGTCTCCCTGCCGCCGCGGCAGGCCCTCGCTCCGC
Organism: Gadus chalcogrammus; assembly: GCF_026213295.1. Classification (NCBI taxonomy): domain Eukaryota; kingdom Metazoa; phylum Chordata; class Actinopteri; order Gadiformes; family Gadidae; genus Gadus; species Gadus chalcogrammus. The sequence goes on along the minus strand of NC_079423.1, from coordinate 9,617,201 downwards.
TCTCCCCTCAGGTCCGCAGGCTGGCCCGAGGTGAGCTCCTCCTCCAGCAACGTGGGGAATTCCTCCCCCCCAGAGGCACCGTCCCGGTCCATGCTCGCGCCCATGCCCTCCTGCTCGTCCTCACCACCACCGTCATCCGGCGCCCCCGGTTCGTCACCATCCAGCTCGCCGCCGTCCTCCTCCGCCTCCTTCTCCACCGGGCATATACAGTCTCTCTCTCTCCTCCGGCATGTCAGACACTTTGCCACCCCAGTGGCACACTCCCGAGCGTAGTGGCCCTGGCATCCGCAATTATGACAGGTAAAATCCGGGCACTCACGCAGGATGTGGCCCGGCTGCATACAGCTCCTACAAACCTTCATCTGGCGGTCGTGGATTACTCTAAAGTATTCAACACCCGTTGCGGTATTGAATTTAGTGGAATATGGCAAGGATTGCACGAGCTCATTAAATTTGACCCGTACAATCCTTGTACCATCGGCAATATTGGTGCCCGGCCACATCCTCCTCTTGATGGACGAAAGCGCCCGGACTCCCCACCCACTTAGTTTATCCAGGATTTCCGCATCAGAAATGTATGCTGGCAGGGTAAGAAAGGAAACCACCAGCTCGTCATTACATAGTTCTCTGGCAATAATCCTAGTGTTGTGTATTTTAAACCCATCGAGCAGACGGTCCTTCCCCCTCTCTCCGCACACCGTCACCTCCAGCTTCCCGAGGGCCAGCACCCTACAGGCCCTGATTTCTCCGCACACGACCGCCATAGCCTTCATTAATTCTCCTATGGGTATAACGTCCCCGCACTGCTCCACGCAAACCGTGAGCCTCCTCTCATACATGCGCTCTACCTTCTTAATCCCGTCCACTGTTTCTCCACCAGCCACCTGCTCTTGCCCGCCTCCAGCCGCCTATGGCACTCACGCAGGATGTGGCCCGGCTGCATACAGCTCCTACAAACCTTCATCTGGCGGTCGTGGATTACTCTAAAGTATTCAACACCCGTTGCGGTATTGAATTTAGTGGAATATGGCAAGGATTGCACGAGCTCATTAAATTTGACCCGTACAATCCTTGTACCATCGGCAATATTGGTGCCCGGCCACATCCTCCTCTTGATGGACGAAAGCGCCCGGACTCCCCACCCACTTAGTTTATCCAGGATTTCCGCATCAGAAATGTATGCTGGCAGGGTAAGAAAGGAAACCACCAGCTCGTCTTTACATAGTTCTCTGGCAATAATCCTAGTGTTGTGTATTTTAAACCCATCGAGCAGACGGTCCTTCCCCCTCTCTCCGCACACCGTCACCTCCAGCTTCCCGAGGGCCAGCACCCTACAGGCCCTGATTTCTCCGCACACGACCGCCATAGCCTTCATTAATTCTCCTATGGGTATAACGTCCCCGCACTGCTCCACGCAAACCGTGAGCCTCCTCTCATACATGCGCTCTACCTTCTTAATCCCGTCCACTGTTTCTCCACCAGCCACCTGCTCTTGCCCGCCTCCAGCCGCCTTGCCGTTCCCATCTCCCCCGCTCTCTCCTTCTCTCCTTTCTCCTCCCGACTCCTCCGCAACACTCCTTCCTCCTCGCAACCCGCCAGCTTTTCCGTCCTCCTCCACCTCAAGTCCTGCTCCATTCACCGTCCCTCCAGCTCGCTGCCCGCCGGCACTCATTTCGCCCGGTGGCTTCGCCGAAGCTAGGCCCCGGATCATTCTCGCCTCCACCGTTGCAAACAAACAAAAACGACTGGAAAAGTATATGTATAATAACTCAGGGCGATCCCCCAACAGTCTATGACTGCGGGGGACGAAAAAAAACACAAAATAACTGGGTTGTTAGACCAGATAGCAACACTCCAAAATTCTCTCCACCAGAACAAACAATTTACCATGCGGCTGTCCAAAAAAACACTACGTACTCCGACACTGTAGGGGGCGTCAGGGTGGTATGGCCGTAAGCAATTAGTGCAGGCGCAAAACCAGGTTTTATACAGTAGCACATAAGGAGTGAGAAAGCTGCTGAGGCTCGACGTTACACTCTTACAAAAACAATCATTAGTTAGATATAAACGGCAGTAATTGATTCAGTAGGACTCCTTATCCATGTAAACGATCATTGTGACATCTGAATTCATTAATTATCTGAAATACACTGCGTGTGCGTGTGATGTTAAATGTTTGAACCAAGGTTAACGGTTAAAGTGTCAGAGAATGGGTGGTGATTTTTTGACGTCCTCCCATGATCTGAAGTGAGCGTGCGTGTTTGTGTTGGTGAAAGTTTAAGAAATGTACAACTGTCGGTTCAGCTCTCTGGTGCTCCCTGCTGGCAGTATCACTATACTGTCCTCATGTTTCACAAAAATAGTTTTGAGAGACGTTGTCAGTTTTTGTATGTTGCTTAAATCCTCCAAAGCGGTTGGCAGTAAACATCAGGTCACGGTACGCCACGGTAGGCCACGGAGTCAATGAGCTCGACTTGAAAAAGAAAAAGCTTACAGCACCTGGTATTCCCAGGCGGTCTCCCATCCAAGTACTAACCAGGCCTGACCCTGCTTAGCTTCCGAGATCAGACAAAATCGGGCGTGTTCAGGGTGGTATGGCCGTAAGCAATTAGTGCAGGCGCAAAACCAGGTTTTATACAGTAGCACATGAGGAGTGAGCAAGCTGCTGAGGCTTGACGTTACACTTTTACAAAAACAATCATTAGTTAGATATAAACGGCAGTAATTGATTCAGTAGGACTCCTTATCCATGTAAACGATCATTGTGACATCTGAATTCATTAATTATCTGAAATACACTGCGTGTGCTTGTGATGTTAAATGTTTGAACCAAGGTTAACGGTTAAAGTGTCAGAGAATGGGTGGTGATTTTTGACGTCCTCCCATGATCTGAAGTGAGCGTGCGTGTTTGTGTTGGTGAAAGTTTAAGAAATGTACAACTGTCGGTTAAGCTCTCTGGTGCTCCCTGCTGGCAGTATCACTATACTGTCCTCATGTTTCACAAAAATAGTTTTGAGAGACGTTGTCAGTTTTTGTATGTTGCTTAAATCCTCCAAAGCGGTTGGCAGTAAACATCAGGTCACGGTACGCCACGGTAGGCCACGGAGGCAACGAGCTCGAGTTGAAAAAGAAAAAGCTTACAGCACCTGGTATTCCCAGGCGGTCTCCCATCCAAGAACTAACCAGGCCCGACCCTGCTTAGCTTCCGAGATCAGACGAGATCGGGCGTGTTCAGGGTGGTATGGACGTAAGCAATTACTGCAGGCGCAAAACCAGGTTTTATACAGTAGCACATAAGGAGTGAGAAAGCTGCTGAGGCTTGACGTTACACTTTTACAAAAACAATCATTAGTTAGATATAAACGGCAGTAATTGATTCAGTAGGACTCCTTATCCATGTAAACGATCATTGTGACATCTGAATTCATTAATTATCTGAAATACACTGCGTGTGCAAGTGATGTTAAATGTTTGAAGCAAGGTTAACGGTTAAAGTGTCAGAGAATGGGTGGTGATTTTTTGACGTCCTCCCATGATCTGAAGTGAGCGTGCGTGTTTGTGTTGGTGAAAGTTTAAGAAATGTACAGCTGTCGGTTCAGCTCTCTGGTGCTCCCTGCTGGCAGTATCACTATACTGTTCTCATGTTTCACAAAAACAGTTTTGATAGACGTTGTCAGTTTTTGTATGTTGCTTAAATCCTCCAAAGCGGTTGGCAGTAAACATCAGGTCACGGTACGCCACGGAGTCAATGAGCTCGAGTTGAAAAAGAAAAAGCTTACAGCACCTGGTATTCCCAGGCGGTCTCCCATCCAAGTACTAACCAGGCCCGACCCTGCTTAGCTTCCGAGATCAGACGATATCGGGCTTGTTCAGGGTGGTATGGCCGTAAGCAATTAGTGCAGGCGCAAAACCAGGTTTTATACAGTAGCACATAAGGAGTGAGGAAGCTGCTGAGGCTCGACGTTACACTCTTACAAAAACAATCATTAGTTAGATATAAACGGCAGTAATTGATTCAGTAGGACTCCTTATCCATGTAAACGATCATTGTGACATCTGAATTCATTAATTATCTGAAATACACTGCGTGTGCGTGTGATGTTAAATGTTTGAACCAAGGTTAACGGTTAAAGTGTCAGAGAATGGGTGGTGATTTTTTGACGTCCTCCCATGATCTGAAGTGAGCGTGCGTGTTTGTGTTGGTGAAAGTTTAAGAAATGTACAGCTGTCGGTTCAGCTCTCTGGTGCTCCCTGCTGGCAGTATCACTATACTGTCCTCATGTTTCACAAAAACAGTTTTGAGAGACGTTGTCAGTTTTTGTATGTTGCTTAAATCCTCCAAAGCGGTTGGCAGTAAACATCAGGTCACGGTACTCCACGGAGTCAATGAGCTCGAGTTGAAAAATAAAAAGCTTACAGCACCAGGTATTCCCAGGCGGTCTCCCATCCAAGTACTTACCAGGCCCGACCCTGCTTAGCTTCCGAGATCAGACGAGATCGCGCGTGTTCAGGGTGGTATGGCCGAAAGCAATTATTGCAGGCGCAAAACCAGGTTTTATACAGTAGCACATAAGGAGTGAGAAAGCTGCTGAGGCTCGACGTTACACTCTTACAAAAACAATCATTAGTTAGATATAAACGGCAGTAATTGATTCAGTAGGACTCCTTATCCATGTAAACGATCATTGTGACATCTGAATTCATTAATTATCTGAAATACACTGCGTGTGCGTGTGATGTTAAATGTTTGAACCAAGGTTAACGGTTAAAGTGTCAGAGAATGGGTGGTGATTTTTTGACGTCCTCCCATGATCTGAAGTGAGCGTGCGTGTTTGTGTTGGTGAAAGTTTAAGAAATTTACAACTGTCGGTTCAGCTCTCTGGTGCTCCCTGCTGGCAGTATCACTATACTGTCCTCATGTTTCACAAAAATAGTTTTGAGAGACGTTGTCAGTTTTTGTATGTTGCTTAAATCCTCCAAAGCGGTTGGCAGTAAACATCAGGTCACGGTACGCCACGGTAGGCCACGGAGTCAATGAGCTCGAGTTGAAAAAGGAATTGCTTACAGCACCTGGTATTCCCAGGCGGTCTCCCATCCAAGTACTAACCAGGCCCGACCCTGCTTAGCTTTCGAGATCAGACGAGATCGGGCATGTTCAGGGTGGTATAGCCGTAAGCAATTAGTGCAGGCGCAAAACCAGGTTTTATACAGTAGCACATAAGGAGTGAGAAAGCTGCTGAGGCTTGACGTTACACTTTTACAAAAACAATCATTAGTTAGATATAAACGGCAGTAATTGATTCAGTAGGACTCCTTATCCATGTAAACGATCATTGTGACATCTGAATTCATTAATTATCTGAAATACACTGCGTGTGCAAGTGATGTTAAATGTTTGAAGCAAGGTTAACGGTTAAAGTGTCAGAGAATGGGTGGTGATTTTTTGACGTCCTCCCATGATCTGAAGTGAGCGTGCGTGTTTGTGTTGGTGAAAGTTTAAGAAATGTACAACTGTCGGTTCAGCTCTCTGGTGCTCCCTGCTGGCAGTATCACTATACTGTCCTCATGTTTCACAAAAATAGTTTTGAGAGACGTTGTCAGTTTTTGTATGTTGCTTAAATCCTCCAAAGCGGTTGGCAGTAAACATCAGGTCACGGTACGCCACGGTAGGCCACGGAGTCAATGAGCTCGAGTTGAAAAAGAAGATGCTTACAGCACCTGGTATTCCCAAGCAGTCTCCCATCCAAGTACTAACCAGGCCCGACCCTGCTTAGCTACCGAGATCAGACGAGATCGGGCGTGTTTTTTTTTTTTTTTTTTTCTTTTGGTGACACCCGTCACTACTTACAGCAACCTGGGCTTCTGAGGAGGTCTCCCATCCAAGTACTAACCAGGCCCGACCCTGCTTAGCTTCCGAGATCAGACGAGATCGGGCGTGTTCAGGGTGGTATGGCCGTAAGCAATTAGTGCAGGCGCAAAACCAGGTTTTATACAGTAGCACATAAGGAGTGAGAAAGCTGCTGAGGCTCGACGTTACACTTTTACAAAAACAATCATTAGTTAGATATAAACGGCAGTAATTGATTCAGTAGGACTCCTTATCCATGTAAACGATCATTGTGACATCTGAATTCATTAATTATCTTTAATACACCGCGTGTGCGTGTGATGTTAAATGTTTGAACCAAGGTTAACGGTTAAAGTGTCAGAGAATGGGTGGTGATTTTTTGACGTCCTCCCATGATCTGAAGTGAGCGTGCGTGTTTGTGTTGGTGAAAGTTTAAGAAATGTACAACTGTCGTTTCAGCTCTCTGGTGCTCCCTGCTGGCAGTATCACTATACTGTCCTCATGTTTCACAAAAATAGTTTTGAGAGACGTTGTCAGTTTTTGTATGTTGCTTAAATCCTCCAAAGCGGTTGGCAGTAAACATCAGGTCACGGTACGCCACGGAGTCAATGAGCTCGAGTTGAAAAAGAAAAATCTTACAGCACCTGGTATTCCCAGGCGGTCTCCCATCCATGTACTAACCAGGCCCGACCCTGCTTAGCTTCCGAGATCAGACGAGAACGGGCGTGTTCAGGGTGTTATGGCCGTAAGCAATTAATGCTGGCGCAAAACCAGGTTTTATACAGTAGGAGTGAGAAAGCTGCTGAGGCTCGACGTTACACTTTTAGAAAAAAAATCATTGGTTAGATATAAACGGCAGTAATTGATTCAGTAGGACTCCTTATCCATGTAAACGATCATTGTGACATCTGAATTCATTAATTATCTGAAATACACTGCGTGTGCGTGTGATGTTAAATGTTTGAACCAAGGTTAACGGTTAAAGTGTCAGAGAATGGGTGGTGATTTTTTGACGTCCTCCCATGATCTGAAGTGAGCGTGCGTGTTTGTGTTGGTGAAAGTTTAAGAAATGTACAACTGTCGTTTCAGCTCTCTGGTGCTCCCTGCTGGCAGTATCACTATACTGTCCTCATGTTTCACAAAAATAGTTTTGAGAGACGTTGTCAGTTTTTGTATGTTGCTTAAATCCTCCAAAGCGGTTGGCAGTAAACATCAGGTCACGGTACGCCACGGTAGGCCACGGAGTCAATGAGCTCGAGTTGAAAAAAGAAAAAGCTCTCAGCACCTGGTATTCCCAGGCGGTCTCCCATCCAAGTACTAACCAGGCCCGACCCTGCTTAGCTTCCGAGATCAGACGAGATCGGGCGTGTTCAGGGTGGTATGGCCGTAAGCAATTAGTACAGGCGCAAAACCAGGTTTTATACAGTAGCACATAAGGAGTGAGAAAGCTGCTGAGGCTCGACGTTACACTTTTACAAAAACAATCATTAGTTAGATATAAACGGCAGTAATTGATTCAGTAGGACTCCTTATCCATGTAAACGATCATTGTGACATCTGAATTCATTAATTATCTGAAATACACTGCGTGTGCGTGTGATGTTAAATGTTTGAACCAAGGTTAACGGTTAAAGTGTCAGAGAATGGGTGGTGATTTTTTGACGTCCTCCCATGATCTGAAGTGAGCGTGCGTGTTTGTGTTGGTGAAAGTTTAAGAAATGTACAACTGTCGGTTCAGCTCTCTGGTGCTCCCTGCTGGCAGTATCACTATACTGTCCTCATGTTTCACAAAAATAGTTTTGAGAGACGTTGTCAGTTTTTGTATGTTGCTTAAATCCTCCAAAGCGGTTGGCAGTAAACATCAGGTCACGGTACGCCACGGTAGGCCACGGAGTCAATGAGCTCGAGTTGAAAAAGAAAAAGCTTACAGCACCTGGTATTCCCAGGCGGACTCCCATCCAAGTACTAACCAGGCCCGACCCTGCTTACTTTCCGAGATCAGACAAGATCGGACGTGTTTTTTTTTTCTTTTGGTGACACCCGTCACAACTTACAGCAACCTGGGCTTCTGAGGAGGTCTCCCATCCAAGTACTAATCAGGCCCGACCCTGCTTAGCTTCCGAGATCTGACGAGATCGGACGTGTTCAGGGTGGTATGGCCGCAAGCAATTAGTGCAGGCGCAAAACCAGGTTTTATACAGTAGCACATAAGGAGTGAGAAAGCTGCTGAGGCTCGACGTTACACTTTTACAAAAACAATCATTAGTTAGATATAAACGGCAGTAATTGATTCAGTAGGACTCCTTATCCATGTAAACGATCATTGTGACATCTGAATTCATTAATTATCTGAAATACACTGCGTGTGCGTGTGATGTTAAATGTTTGAACCAAGGTTAACGGTTAAAGTGTCAGAGAATGGGTGGTGATTTTTTGACGTCCTCCCATGATCTGAAGTGAGCATGCGTGTTTGTGTTGGTGAAAGTTTAAGAAATGTACAACTGTCGTTTCAGCTCTCTGGTGCTCCCTGCTGGCAGTATCACTATACTGTCCTCATGTTTCACAAAAATAGTTTTGAGAGACGTTGTCAGTTTTTGTATGTTGCTTAAATCCTCCAAAGCGGTTGGCAGTAAACATCAGGTCACGGTACGCCACGGAGTCAATGAGCTCGAGTTGAAAAAGAAAAAGCTTACAGCACCTGGTATTCCCAGGCGGTCTCCCATCCAAGTACTAACCAGGCCCGACCCTGCTTAGCTTCCGAGATCAGACGAGATCGGGCGTGTTCAGGGTGGTATGGCCGTAAGCAATTAGTGCAGGCGCAAAACCAGGTTCTATACAGTAGCACATAAGGAGTGAGAAAGCTGCTGGGGCTCGACGTTACACTTTTACAAAAACAATCATTAGTTAGATATAAACGGCAGTAATTGATTCAGTAGGACTCCTTATCCATGTAAACGATCATTGTGACATCTGAATTCATTAATTATCTGAAATACACTGCGTGTGCGTGTGATGTTAAATGTTTGAACCAAGGTTAACGGTTAAAGTGTCAGAGAATGGGTGGTGATTTTTTGACGTCCTCCCATGATCCGAAGTGAGCGTGCGTGTTTGTGTTGGTGAAAGTTTAAGAAATGTACAACTGTCGGTTCAGCTCTCTGGTGCTCCCTGCTGGCAGTATCACTATACTGTCCTCATGTTTCACAAAAATAGTTTTGAGAGACGTTGTCAGTTTTTGTATGTTGCTTAAATCCTCCAAAGCGGTTGGCAGTAAACATCAGGTCACGGTACGCCACGGTAGGCCACGGAGTCAATGAGCTCGAGTTGAAAAAGAAAAAGCTTACAGCACCTGGTATTCCCAGGCGGTCTCCCATCCAAGTACTAACCAGGCCTGACCCTGCTTAGCTTCCGAGATCAGACGAGATCGGACGTGTTCAGGGTGGTATGGCCGTAAGCAATTAGTGCAGGCGCAAAACCAGGTTTTATACAGTAGCACATAAGGAGTGAGAAAGCTGCTGAGGCTCGACGTTACACTTTTACAAAAACAATCATTAGTTAGATATAAACGGCAGTAATTGATTCAGTAGGACTCCTTATCCATGTAAACGATCATTGTGACATCTGAATTCATTAATTATCTGAAATACACTGCGTGTGCAAGTGATGTTAAATGTTTGAAGCAAGGTTAACGGTTAAAGTGTCAGAGAATGGGTGGTGATTTTTTGACGTCCTCCCATGATCTGAAGTGAGCGTGCGTGTTTGTGTTGGTGAAAGTTTAAGAAATGTACAACTGTCGGTTCAGCTCTCTGGTGCTCCCTGCTGGCAGTATCACTATACTGTCCTCATGTTTCACAAAAATAGTTTTGAGAGACGTTGTCAGTTTTTGTATGTTGCTTAAATCCTCCAAAGCGGTTGGCAGTAAACATCAGGTCACGGTACGCCACGGTAGGCCACGGAGTCAATGAGCTCGAGTTGAAAAAGAAAAAGCTTACAGCACCTGGTATTCCCAGGCGGACTCCCATCCAAGTACTAACCATGCCCGACCCTGCTTAGCTTCCGAGATCAGACGAGATCGGACATGTTTTTTTTTTCTTTTGGTGACACCCGTCACTACTTACAGCAACCTGGGCTTCTGAGGAGGTCTCCCATCCAAGTACTAACCAGGCCCGACCCTGCTTAGCTTCCGAGATCTGACGAGATCGGACGTGTTCAGGGTGGTATGGCCGCAAGCAATTAGTGCAGGCGCAAAACCAGGTTTTATACAGTAGCACATAAGGAGTGAGAAAGCTGCTGAGGCTCGACGTTACACTTTTACAAAAACAATCATTAGTTAGATATAAACGGCAGTAATTGATTCAGTAGGACTCCTTATCCATGTAAACGATCATTGTGACATCTGAATTCATTAATTATCTGAAATACAATCTTCTCTTCTCGCTTTACGCACAGGCCACAATCTTGCCATGGTCTGACGCACAGGCCACAATCAGAGCACAGGTTGAGAAGAAGCGAGACTACAGCCTCCCCCACACAACTACTCTGCCACTATCTGCCACACAGATAGCAGACAGCCCACAGACCTTGAAGAGAGACAACAGCCCGCCCAACGTCATCAACAATGTGCCCTCCCCCATCGCTGATGCTGGCTTGGCGAGGAACGGCCACCCCCCTCCTCTGCACTCCCCCATCGACGATGACCTCCAGCCTCATCTCTCCCATAGCCACAACAACAACTCCAGCTGGGATAGAGTCTCCGATGTCTCCCTTTGCGATTTTCCAGCCGAATTTAAGAAACTGGAATATGCTGGCATCAAACTTGCATCTGTGTCAATGATAGCATCGCCACGTCATGGCCGCAGGCTGCTATCACCCAGGAGGATGGCGCCCCACCCCCACCACCGTACTGATAGTAGTCCTGAGTATTACTGAGACAAAAAAGGGTTCAGCCGTAGACACAGTATAAAGGAAGTTTCTCATAATCTGCTGAACCCAAGGTTGCCTACGTCAAAGCAGGGCAACTTTCACATTCATGCTGTAACCACTAAGAGAGTAAACAAAGGGAAACTTAGACACACTGCTAACCTCACAAATCTCATATCTATTGCCTCCAAACCAAAAACAACCTTAAAGCCTATCAACAGCACCATCAGGATGGCTCTACTTAATGTGAGGTCTCTTAATAACAAATCATTTTTAGTTAATGATTTTATTAACACTTCCAAACTGGATTTTATGTTTTTAACTGAAACATGGCTGGAACAAAATAACAGTGCAACCGTTCTGATAGAGACAGCTCCTCCCGACTATAACTTTTTTGATGCATGTAGATCTGGAAAAAGAGGTGGAGGGGTTGCTGCTATATTTAAAAATGTATTTCAGGGGAAACAGATGTTATTTGGTGATTTTCCATCGTTCGAATACCTTAGTGCTGTATTGAAATGCTCCCCCAGAGTTCTCCTATTAATTATTTACAGGCCACCCACATATTCTGCAAATTTTTTCGATGAATTCACAGAATTATTGTCTAGCATCTCCACAGAATTTGACTGTCTAGTTATAACTGGTGACTTCAATTTTCATACTGATGATTTGAATGACAAGTGTGCAAAAAAACTTTTTACCATTTTGGACACATTTGAACTGTCTCAACATGTGAAAGAGGCTACTCATTGTAAGGGGCACACTCTAGACCTGGTTATCACAAAGGGCCTCAATGTTTCTGATCTCTCTGTGACTGATCCTTCCTTGTCTGACCACTTTTGTGTTTTCTTTAACATATCTTTTATTCCCGACATACAGAAAAAATCAAACACTGTCAAAAAACGGTATATCAATGAAGATTCTAATGTACTTTTTAAAAAGGCCATCTCCTTGCTACCACCTCTAAACCCATGTTCTGCTGATGATCTTGTAGAAAACTTTAATTTGAAAATTTTGAAAGTCATAGATGTCATTGCACCTTATAAGGTTAAAACGATTTCTGGAAAGCAAAAGGCACCCTGGAGAAAAGCTGCTTCTGTAACAGCACAGAAAAAGGAATGCAGGAAGGTTGAACGCATCTGGCGTAAAACAAAACTTCATATTCACCATGATATCTATAAAGAGAGCCTCCGTGCCTACAATTTAGACTTAAAAAATGCTAGAGAAACATTTTTCTCCAATATCATTAAAACCAACACTAATAATGCAAAAACCCTATTTGCAACTGTTGACAGACTGACCAAACCCCCAATAGAAATTCCACCTGATCTCCATTCCACGCAGAAATGCAATGAGTTTGCAGCTTTTTATATTGATAAAATTGAAGGTATCAGGCGAGCCATCAATATCTCCACGTCAAACAAAAATGTTGGACTACCACCCTGTTCAGGCAAAAATTACGTGGCAAGGATGGCATGCTTTAATGTTATAGACTCTCAAAATCTTGTGGAAACTGTGACACAACTAAAGCCATCCACCTGTTGCCTTGATACTATACCTACCAACCTCTTTAAGAATGTTTTCAACTGCCTAGCAGTAGACATATTGCAGATAGTTAACAACTCTCTCCAGTCAGGCAAGTTCCCAAAAGCTTTGAAAACTGCAGTTATTAAACCCCTTTTAAAAAAGCGGATCCTAGATGCCTCTATTATTAACAACTACAGACCAATATCAAATCTACCCTTCATAAGTAAAATCATTGAGAAAGTTGTCCTCCAGCAACTAAATCACTTCCTGGCATCAACTGGTTGCTATGACACCTTCCAATCAGGATTTCGACCCCTGCACAGCACTGAGACCGCCCTTATTAAAGTTGTAAACGACATCCGTCTTAACACAGACTCTGGCAAAACCTCAATACTAATGCTACTTGACCTCAGTGCTGCATTCGACACTGTAGACCATACATTACTTCTGGAAAGGTTAGAAAACTGGGTGGGGCTTTCAGGCACTGTCTTAAATTGGTTCAGGTCCTACCTACAAAATAGGAACTACTTTGTTTCCATTGGCGACTTTGTATCAGAATCAACCAATGTGACATGTGGAGTCCCACAAGGTTCGATCTTAGGACCCTCTTTATTCAACATCTACATGCTCCCACTAGGGCAAATCATGCAAAATAACAATATTGACCATCATTGCTATGCTGATGACACGCAAATCTATGTATCGCTATCACCAAATGACTATCGGCCCATAGATCTGCTGTGCCAGTGCATTGAGCAAGTGAAGGAATGGATGTGCCGAAATTTCCTTCAACTAAATGAGGACAAAACAGAGATAATTGTATTTGGTTCTAAAACGGAAAGGCTTAAAGTAACCCAACACCTTCACTCTCTGTCCCTGAAAACCTCAATCAAAGCCAGAAATCTAGGGGTTATCATGGATTCAGATTTACATTTTGACAGTCACATCAAATCAGTTACAAAATCGGCATATTATCACCTTAAAAATATAGCAAGACTTAGAGGGCTCATGTCCACCGAAGACTTACAAAAACTTGTACATGCCTTTATCACTAGTAAGCTTGATTACTGCAATGGTCTCCTCACAGGTCTCCCAAAACAAACTCTGAGGAAGCTTCAGCTTGTTCAGAATGCTGCTGCTAGAGTTCTAACAAAGACCAAAAAATTTGATCATATTACACCAATTCTGAAATCGTTACATTGGCTTCCTGTAGGTCAGAGAATTGATTTTAAAATCATGTTGCTAACCTATAAATCCCTACATGGTTTAGGCCCAAAATACTTAACTGATATGCTTCCACTACATCAGCCTTCTAGACCACTAAGATCCTCTGAGACCAATCTGTTAATTATCCCCAGAGTAAACACAAAACATGGGAAAGCAGGATTTAGTTACTATGCAACAAATAGCTGGAATAAACTCCCAGAGGATTTAAGACTTGCCCCAACTCTGAGCACCTTTAAAACAAGACTGAAGACTTTTATGTTTGCTATAGCTTTCTGCTAAAATCTTAAATACATTGCACTTTCTAAAAAGCTTTTTTAACTTTGCCTTTATTTTCTATTTTAATACTAAAATGCCTTTTTCTATTCTACCCATTTCTTTGCATATGTTTTTCTTTTACTTATCTATTATTTTATTTTATTGTATGAAAATGTTTATATGTGAAGCACTTTGAGTCTGCCTTGTGTATGAAAAGTGCTATATAAATAAAGTTGCCTTGCCTTGCCTTGCCTTGAAATACACCGCGTGTGCGTGTGATGTTAAATGTTTGAACCAAGGTTAACGGTTAAAGTGTCAGAGAATGGGTGGTGATTTTTTGACGTCCTCCCATGATCTGAAGTGAGCGTGCGTGTTTGTGTTGGTGAAAGTTTAAGAAATGTACAACTGTCGGTTCAGCTCTCTGGTGCTCCCTGCTGGCAGTATCACTATACTGTCTTAATGTTTCACAAAAATAGTTTTGAGAGACGTTATCAGTTTTTGTATGTTGCTCTAATCCTCCAAAGCGGTTGGCAGTAAACATCAGGTCATGGTACGCCACGGTAGGCCACGGAGGCAATGAGCTCGAGTTGAAAAAGAAAAAGCTTACAACATCTGGTATTCCCAGGCGGTCTCCCATCCAAGTACTAACCAGGCCCGACCCTGCTTAGCTTCCAAGATCAGACGAGATCGGGCGTGTTCAGGGTGGTATGGCCGTAAGCAATTAGTGCAGGCGCAAAACCAGGTTTTATACAGTAGCACATAAGGAGTGAGAAAGCTGCTGAGGCTTGCGTTACACTTTTACAAAAACAATCATTAGTTAGATATAAACGGCAGTAATTGATTCAGTAGGACTCCTTATCCATGTAAACGATCATTGTGACATCTGAATTCATTAATTATCTGAAATACACTGCGTGTGCGTGTGATGTTAAATGTTTGAACCAAGGTTAACGGTTAAAGTGTCAGAGAATGGGTGGTGATTTTTTGACGTCCTCCCATGATCCGAAGTGAGCGTGCGTGTTTGTGTTGGTGAAAGTTTAAGAAATGTACAACTGTTGGTTCAGATCTCTGGTGCTCCCTGCTGGCAGTATCACTATACTGTCCTCATGTTTCACAAAAATAGTTTTGAGAGACGTTGTCAGTTTTTGTATGTTGCTTAAATCCTCCAAAGCGGTTGGCAGTAAACATCAGGTCACGGTACGCCACGGTAGGCCACGGAGTCAATGAGCTCGAGTTGAAAAAGAAAAAGCTTACAGCACCTGGTATTCCCAGGCGGTCTCCCATCCAAGTACTAACCAGGCCCGACCCTGCTTAGCTTCCGAGATCAGACTAGATCGGACGTGTTCAGGGTGGTATGGCCGTAAGCAATTAGTGCAGGCGCAAAACCAGGTTTTATACAGTAGCACATAAGGAGTGAGAAAGCTGCTGAGGCTCGACGTTACACTTTTACAAAAACAATCATTAGTTAGATATAAACGGCAGTAATTGATTCAGTAGGACTCCTTATCCATTTAAACGATCATTGTGACATCTGAATTCATTAATTATCTGAAATACACTGCGTGTGATGTTAAATGTTTGAACCAAGGTTAACGGTTAAAGTGTCAGAGAATGGGTGGTGATTTTTTGACGTCCTCCCATGATCTGAAGTGAGCGTGCGTGTTTGTGTTGGTGAAAGTTTAAGAAATGTACAACTGTCGTTTCAGCTCTCTGGTGCTCCCTGCTGGCAGTATCACTATACTGTCCTCATGTTTCACAAAAATAGTTTTGAGAGACGTTGTCAGTTTTTGTATGTTGCTTAAATCCTCCAAAGCGGTTGGCAGTAAACATCAGGTCACGGTACGCCACGGTAGGCCACGGAGGCAATGAGCTCGAGTTGAAAAAGAAAAAGCTTACAGCACCTGGTATTCCCAGGCGGTCTCCCATCCAAGTACTAACCAGGCCCGACCCTGCTTAGCTTCCAAGATCAGACGAGATCGGGCGTGTTCAGGGTGGTTTGGCCGTAAGCAATTAGTACAGGTGCAAAACCAGGTTTTATACAGTAGCAGATAAGGAGTGAGAAAGCTGCTGAGGCTTGACGTTACACTTTTACAAAAACAATCATTAGTTAGATATAAACGGCAGTAATTGATTCAGTAGGACTCCTTATCCATGTAAACGATCATTGTGACATCTGAATTCATTAATTATGCGTGTGATGTTAAATGTTTGAACCAAGGTTAACGGTTAAAGTGTCAGAGAATGGGTGGTGATTTTTTGACGTCCTCCCATGATCTGAAGTGAGCGTGCGTGTTTGTGTTGGTGAAAGTTTAAGAAATGTACAACTGTCGGTTCAGCTCTCTGGTGCTCCCTGCTGGCAGTATCACTATACTGTCCTCATGTTTCACAAAAATAGTTTTGAGAGACGTTGTCAGTTTTTGTATGTTGCTTAAATCCTCCAAAGCGGTTGGCAGTAAACATCAGGTCACGGTACGCCACGGTAGGCCACGGAGTCAATGAGCTCGAGTTGAAAAAGGAATTGCTTACAGCACCTGGTATTCCCAGGCGGTCTCCCATCCAAGTACTAACCAGGCCCGACCCTGCTTAGCTTCCAAAATCAGACGAGATCGGGCGTGTTCAGGGTGGTATGGCCGTAAGCAATTAGTGCAGGCGCAAAACCAGGTTTTATACAGTAGCAC
Source organism: Gadus chalcogrammus (assembly GCF_026213295.1). Lineage (NCBI taxonomy): Eukaryota > Metazoa > Chordata > Actinopteri > Gadiformes > Gadidae > Gadus > Gadus chalcogrammus. The sequence goes on along the minus strand of NC_079423.1, from coordinate 9,600,749 downwards.
ATAAGGAGTGAGAAAGCTGCTGAGGCTCGACGTTACACTTTTACAAAAACAATCATTAGTTAGATGTAAACGGCAGTAATTGATTCAGTAGGACTCCTTATCCATGTAAACGATCATTGTGACATCTGAATTCATTAATTATCTGAAATACACTGCGTGTGCGTGTGATGTTAAATGTTTGAACCAAGGTTAACGGTTAAAGTGTCAGAGAATGGGTGGCGATTTTTTGACGTCCTCCCATGATCTGAAGTGAGCGTGCGTGTTTGTGTTGGTGAAAGTTTAAGAAATGTACAACTGTCGTTTCAGCTCTCTGGTGCTCCCTGCTGGCAGTATCACTATACTGTCCTCATGTTTCACAAAAATAGTTTTGAGAGACGTTGTCAGTTTTTGTATGTTGCTTAAATCCTCCAAAGCGGTTGGCAGTAAACATCAGGTCACGGTACGCCACGGTAGGCCACGGAAGCAATGAGCTCGAGTTGAAAAAGAAAAAGCTTACAGCACCTGGTATTCCCAGGCGGTCTCCCATCCAAGTACTAACCAGGCCCGACCCTGCTTAGCTTCCAAGATCAGACGAGATCGGCGTGTTCAGGGTGGTTTGGCCGTAAGCAATTAGAACAGGTGCAAAACCAGGTTTTATACAGTAGCAGATAAGGAGTGAGAAAGCTGCTGAGGCTTGACGTTACACTTTTACAAAAACAATCATTAGTTAGATATAAACGGCAGTAATTGATTCAGTAGGACTCCTTATCCATGTAAACGATCATTGTGACATCTGAATTCATTAATTATCTGAAATACACTGCGTGTGCGTGTGATGTTAAATGTTTGAACCAAGGTTAACGGTTAAAGTGTCAGAGAATGGGTGGTGATTTTTTGACGTCCTCCCATGATCTGAAGTGAGCGTGCGTGTTTGTGTTGGTGAAAGTTTAAGAAATGTACAACTGTCGGTTCAGCTCTCTGGTGCTCCCTGCTGGCAGTATCACTATACTGTCCTCATGTTTCACAAAAATAGTTTTGAGAGACGTTGTCAGTTTTTGTATGTTGCTTAAATCCTCCAAAGCGGTTGGCAGTAAACATCAGGTCACGGTACGCCACGGTAGGCCACGGAGTCAATGAGCTCGAGTTGAAAAAGGAATTGCTTACAGCACCTGGTATTCCCAGGCGGTCTCCCATCCAAGTACTAACCAGGCCCGACCCTGCTTAGCTTCCGAGATCAGACGAGATCGGGCGTGTTTTTTTTTTTTTTTCTTTTTTATTATCAAAAATATATTCAATTTTATACAATTACGCATTCATTTATACATATATCAAATAAAAGTAAATGAAAAACTGCCCACAAATTAAACCACAAACCGCACAAACACTTAACTAAACACACTTTCTCTTTTAAATTAAAAATAAGAACCACACAGCAAAAACAGTATCTTTTCCCAAATACACTTACCCTCGAAATTAAACCGCCCCTCAGTCCCAAAGCACAAACCGATCAGCCCAAACCCAGAATTTTTAGCCTCGAACATTTACCCACAAAATTAAACCACCCCTCATTCGAAAAAAACACACAAAACCAAAATCCCACACAAAGCTCCCTCGCTCTCCCACCTCCAAAATTATGCCACCCCCTTTAAACCACCCAAATCAACCCCAAACGGTGCCCTGCTCAGTCATCCATACAATTCCATTCTCATTCACACCACATACTCCCGCACTCTCTACAAACATACTCACAAACAAAGCCTCGTCCACAACATACAGCATTCGTAAGTGTCTTTTCCATTCATTCACAAACAGCCTCCATGCATCCAACTTTCTCCTTTCATACAGTGCAAAATTGCGCCTGTTAAAAATCGCCCTCCTTGCAAATCCAAAGATCATATTGATCATTTTCCAATTTCTATATTTCCTACTCACTCCCAAGAGTACAGACAATTCCCACCCCCGTTCCACCCAGCAGTCTCCCACACTGCACCCTCCCAGCAGCCCCTTGATTTTTCCCCAGAATTCCACTAGCTCGCAACAATACACAAAAATGTGATTCACGTCTTCATCCCCACTTTCACACACCATACACGTCCTCCCATACACTCCCCTGTGCATTTGGTGCAGGATGATGCATGTGAAAATCCTCCTGTGCCTTATCTTGAAATCAAGATCAAATATTGCATGCGGTGTGTGCGGTATGTTAATGTACTTCCACAAAATGTTGGGTGTAATGTCCGGATATGTGTCTGCCCATTTACTCTCACATGTGGGTTTTTGCACTCTATGTGTCAATGCATGCTTATACCAAATCTTTGTCTTGACATCAGTAATGGCGTGTGTCTCCCCCCCCAGGCACAGGAAGATTCCCACCCCATCATCCTGCCCAACCCTCCCCTTATTTCTAAACCCGTCCCCCCATTCACTCATCACACACTCTTCCACTCTCTCCAACACTTTCACAATCACTCCCCTCCTATATGTTATCCCCTTCTCTCTCATTATCCTAATCACTCTTTCTTTATCCCATCTCCCTCCCCTGTCCACTAGATCTCCCACCCGCTTCAGCCCCGCCCTCTCAAGAGCCACGCTCTTGATGACCCCTCCGCCCCCCTGTTTAAAATATGGGCTGGAGAGGAACGGCAGCCTCATCACAGACGCTCTTGACTCACATACGAGTGTAGTCTTATCAAACAGCAGGAACCACGCGTTGAGCACCTCCTGGAAGAACCGCGGCAGATGTGCGTATGCCGCTGCGTTCTGCGTCTGCAACAAATTGTCATTACTTAAGAGACCAAATGTGCTCAGCCACTGGCTGAAGTGGCCCTTCCAGGCCGCCTCCCGACTTGCATCCCTAAATTTGCCTATCAATTTAGTTCGTAACGCAGTTCTTTTTGCGAGTACGTCCATCAATCCTAGCCCACCCTGATCATTGACCCTTATCAGCGTTCTATGCGCTATACTGGCTGCTTTGCTTCTCCAAATAAAGTCTCTAACGACTTTAGCAATCTTCTGCTCAGCCCAAGTCGGAAGCGCACAAGTGCTCAAGGCATGATTCACCTGCGACAACACTAGAGCATTGGTGACGGCCACCCTTCCCCTCAACAGCAGACCCCTAGCCCTCCACATACTCAGGGTCTTTTGCATACGCCCAATAACATCCTTCCACGTCAAATCATCGCATTCATTCTCATCACTACCAACATACACTCCGAGCACTTTTCTTTGATTCTCCACTACTTTGAATCCCCATTTGTTATCTAGGTCTTTGTTCCTACCCATCCCCATTATTTCAGATTTCTCCATATTAATTTTTGCTCCTGAAGCTCTCTCATACGTTTCTATATGTTTCAACACTATATCCACATCACTCTCACTTTTTACCATTGCATTAATATCATCCGCATACTGCATTAAACTAATTTTTCCCTTACCTATTCCACACACTCTTTTGTCATTCAAAATTAAAGCCGCCAACGGCTCCGCCACCATGCTATAGAGCAGTGCTGACATTGGGCAGCCCTGCCTCACTGACCTCTTGACATCGAAAGAGTCAGTCAGAGCACCGTTACACTTAATTTTACTCTTAGCCCCCCCATAGAGCAATCCCACCCACCCCCTTAATTTAGTCCCAAATCCAAGTTTCTCCAGTACCCTCCCCAAGAAATCCTGATCCACCCTATCAAACGCTTTGTTTAAATCAATCCCCAGCCACAATCCTCCCTCCCCTTCCATATCTCTAACTACCTGTTTTATTGTTAATATCGAATCCCCAATGTCCCTCCCCGGAATGCTATACGCTTGAGTTGGACCTATTACTGAGCCTATTACCTCCCTCATTCTATTCGCAAGTATCTTGGCAATAATTTTATAGTCAGTGTTGAGTAGACTGATTGGCCTATAGTTATCGAGATTTTTGTTATCACCCTTATTTTTATAAAAAATCGTAATTATGCCTAATCCCATACTCTCCGGGAGCCAGCCTGTTTTCTCCACATACTTGCAGAGTTTTTCCACCACCGGAGCCAGAATTCCCTTAAAGCCGACGTAAAACTCGGCTGTCAGACCATCACTCCCCGGGCTCTTATTCTTGTTTAGTCCATCAATAGCACTATAAATCTCTTGCACAGAAAATTCACAATCGCACCAAGCACTATCCTCCCTACTTAAAGTCCTCTCCAGTGCCTCTAAGGCCTCTCCCACACTATCCTCATCACATGCATCTTTTTTAAATAAACACTCATAATAATCCCTAACTACTTTTAATATCTCTTCCTTATCAGTTATTATTTGACCACCATTATCTAATACCTCCTTTATCTCCGTTTTATTTTGTTTTTGTTTTTCCAAACCCAGGAAAAAGGCTGTGCTCCTTTCCCCTTCGTACATATATTGTATCCTGCTTCTAATAGCAGCCCCTCTACACTTCGCTACCTCTAAGGCACTCAATTTTTCTTTTAAATCCACATATTTTTCCGTACATATATTACCCTCCTCATCTAACAGTTTAATTTCCTCATTTAGTTGTTTTCTCAAATGAACCTCCTCTGCATTTTCCCTTTTCCTTTTTTCTATACCATACCTGACACATTTGTTTTTAATTCTTATTTTCACACTCTCCCACCACACACTCATATTCGCATCATCATTCCATTCATCCATCGTTCTCTTCAAAAAAAAACCCATGCTCTTCATAAACACAGCATCTCCCAAAAAGCTGGCATTAAAGCACCAAGGCCTCTGGTTGACACTCCCTCCCCTCCCTCCCACCTCTAACCTAATCCCCGCGTGGTCACTCCAGGTATTATTGATGTATTCCACACTCTTAATTAATTTAACATTACCACTTTGTACCAACACAAAGTCAATCCTACTCTGTTTCAGAGTATTAGCAACAAGTTGCCTCCTTGAAAAAACCTTTTCCCACGGGTGTAGGACTCTCCATATGTCTACCAATTGATAGTTCTCCATCAAGTCCCTAAGGGTTTGCCTAGTGCTGTCCCCTTTAAACGTATTGTTACTCGATAAATCAGACCGAGTCAAAATAACATTAAAATCCCCCACAATCATACAGTTAGGGTTGCACCACACATTTAAACCAGCCAAAAAAAACCTCCTCTCCTTCTCCCCATTGGGTGCATGTAAATTAATTATTCTAAGTTCCCTCCCCTCATAAACACAATCAACAACTAACAACCTCCCCTCTAAATCTCTATGAACTAAATTAATCCCCGTTATTTTAGCACTATTAAAACATATTGCCACTCCCCTGGCCCTGGGAGTCCCTTCAGAAAAATAAATCTGGCCTTTCCACTGCTTTCTACTCCTATTCAGTAGGTTGTCATCCCACCTAGTTTCCTGTAAACACAAAATATCAGCTCTTATGTCCAATATGGCATTTCTTTTATATTCAGTTCTCATACCGTTCGCATTCAGGGAAAAAATAACCAAAGCCATAAATAATAAAAAATAAAATAAGGAAAAACCAACGAAAAAGAGCCAGCTAGCACAATAACCTTCATCAAAAAAATTAACAATTCTTATTCTTCTTCCCACTCCCGTCCGTTTTTTGCCTTGCAGACAGCCTTTTTTTAGCCTCCCTTAGCTCCTCCAAGTCCATGTCACTCCCCGAGCTCCCCTCCCTCACAGTTTCAACAACAAAATCCCCACTCTCCCCCACCTCCTCATTGCCCCAAGTCATTTTAAGTGCAGTTAGCCCCGTTCCATCCCCAAACATTCTTACCCCTTCCTGTTTTTCACCTCTGCCTCTCACGCTCCTGTCTCCCTGCCGCCGCGGCAGGCCCTCGCTCAGCTCTCCCCTCAGGTCCGGGTCCGCAGGCTGGCCCGAGGTGAGCTCCTCCTCCAGCAACGTGGGGAATTCCTCCCCCCCAGAGGCACCGTCCCGGTCCATGCTCGCGCCCATGCCCTCCTCCTCGTCCTCACCACCACCGTCGTCCTGCGCCCCCGGTGCGCCACCATCCAGCTCGCCGCCGTCCCCCTCCGCCTCCACCGCCACCGGGCATATGCAGTCCCTCTCCCTCCTCCGGCACGTCAGACACTTTACCACCCCTGTGGCACACTCCCGGGCGTAGTGGCCCTGGCATCCGCAATTGTGGCAGGTGAAATCCGGGCACTCGCGCAGGATATGGCCAGGCTGCATACAGTTCCTACATACCTTCATCTGTCGGTCGTGGATAACTCTAAAGTATTCAACACCCGTGGCCGTGTTGAATCTAGTGGAATACGGCAAGGATTGCACGAGCTCATTAAATTTCACCCGTACAATCCTTGTTCCGTCCGCTATGTTGGTGCCCGGCCACATCCTCCTCTTAATGGACGAAATCGCCCGGACTCCCCACCCTCTTAGTCTCTCCAGGATTTCCTCGTCCGATATGTATGCTGGCAGGGTGAGAAAGGAAACCACCAGCTCGTCATTGCATAGTTCTCTGGCAATTATCCTTGTATTGTGTACCTTAAAGCCGTCCAGTAGACGGTCCTTCCCCCTCTCTCCACACACCGTCACCTCCAGCTTCCCGAGGGCCAGCACCCTACAAGCCCTTATCTCTCCGCACACAACCGCCATAGCCTTCATTAGTTCTCCAATGGGTATAACATCCCCGCACTGCTCCACGCAAACCGTGAGCCTCCTCTCATACTTGCGCTCTGTCTTTTTTAACCCGTCCGCTGTTTCTCCACCAGCCACCTGCTCTTGCCCGCCTCCAGCCGTCTTGCCGTTTCCATCTCCCCCGCTCCCTCCTTCTCTCCTTTCTCCTCCCGACTCCTCCGCAGCACTCCTTCCTCCTCGCAACCCGCCAACTTCTCCCTTTTTCATTCCGTCCTCCTCCACCTCACGTCCTGCACCATTCTCCGTCCCTCCAGCTCGCCGCCCGCCGGCCCTCATTTCACCCGGTGGCTTCGCCGAAGCTAAGCCCCGGATCGTTCTCGCCTCCACAGTAGCACAAGGAACAAAAAAATACTGGAAAAATATATAAATATAAACTCAGGGCGATCCCCCAACAGTCTATGACTGCGGGGGACGAAAAAAAACACAAAATACCTAGGTTGTAAGACCAGATAGCAATACTCCAACAAAACTCTCTCCACCAGAACAAACAATTCACCATGCGGCTGTTCAAAAACACTACGTACTCCGACACTGTAGGGGGCGTCAGGGTGGTATGGCCGTAAGCAATTATTGCAGGCGCAAAACCAGGTTTTATACAGTAGCACATAAGGAGTGAGAAAGCTGCTGAGGCTCGACGTTACACTTTTACAAAAACAATCATTAGTTAGATATAAACGGCAGTAATTGATTCAGTAGGACTCCTTATCCATGTAAACGATCATTGTGACATCTGAATTCATTAATTATCTGAAATACACTGCGTGTGATGTTAAATGTTTGAACCAAGGTTAACGGTTAAAGTGTCAGAGAATGGGTGGTGATTTTTTGACGTCCTCCCATGATCTGAAGTGAGCGTGCGTGTTTGTGTTGGTGAAAGTTTAAGAAATGTACAACTGTCGTTTCAGCTCTCTGGTGCTCCCTGCTGGCAGTATCACTATACTGTCCTCATGTTTCACAAAAATAGTTTTGAGAGACGTTGTCAGTTTTTGTATGTTGCTTAAATCCTCCAAAGCGGTTGGCAGTAAACATCAGGTCACGGTACGCCACGGAGTCAATGAGCTCGAGTTGAAAAAGAAAAAGCTTACAGCACCTGGTATTCCCAGGCGGTCTCCCATCCAAGTACTAACCAGGCCCGAACCTGCTTAGCTTCCGAGATCAGACGAGAACGGGCGTGTTTTTTTTCTTTTTGGTGACACCCGTCACTACTTACAGCAACCTGGGCTTCTGAGGAGGTCTCCCATCCAAGTACTAACCAGGCCCGACCCTGCTTAGCTTCCGAGATCAGACGAGATCGGGCGTGTTCAGGGTGGTATGGCCGTAGGCAATTAATGCTGGCGCAAAACCAGGTTTTATACAGTAGGAGTGAGTAAGCTGCTGAGGCTCGACGTTACACTTTTAGAAAAAAAATCATTGGTTAGATATAAACGGCAGTAATTGATTCAGTAGGACTCCTTATCCATGTAAACGATCATTGTGACATCTGAATTCATTAATTATCTGAAATACACTGCGTGTGATGTTAAATGTTTGAACCAAGGTTAACGGTTAAAGTGTCAGAGAATGGGTGGTGATTTTTTGACGTCCTCCCATGATCTGAAGTGAGCGTGCGTGTTTGTGTTGGTGAAAGTTTAAGAAATGTACAACTGTCGTTTCAGCTCTCTGGTGCTCCCTGCTGGCAGTATCACTATACTGTCCTCATGTTTCACAAAAATAGTTTTGAGAGACGTTGTCAGTTTTTGTATGTTGCTTAAATCCTCCAAAGCGGTTGGCAGTAAACATCAGGTCACGGTACGCCACGGTAGGCCACGGAGTCAATGAGCTCGAGTTGAAAAAGAAAAAGCTCACAGCACCTGGTATTCCCAGGCGGTCTCCCATCCAAGTACTAACCAGGCCCGACCCTGCTTAGCTTCCGAGATCAGACGAGATCGTACGTGTTCAGGGTGGTATGGCCGTAAGCAATTAGTACAGGCGCAAAACCAGGTTTTATACAGTAGCACATAAGGAGTGAGAAAGCTGCTGAGGCTCGACGTTACACTTTTACAAAAACAATCATTAGTTAGATATAAACGGCAGTAATTGATTCAGTAGGACTCCTTATCCATGTAAACGATCATTGTGACATCTGAATTCATTAATTATCTGAAATACACTGCGTGTGCGTGTGATGTTAAATGTTTGAACCAAGGTTAACGGTTAAAGTGTCAGAGAATGGGTGGTGATTTTTTGACGTCCTCCCATGATCTGAAGTGAGCGTGCGTGTTTGTGTTGGTGAAAGTTTAAGAAATGTACAACTGTCGGTTCAGCTCTCTGGTGCTCCCTGCTGGCAGTATCACTATACTGTCCTCATGTTTCACAAAAATAGTTTTGAGAGACGTTGTCAGTTTTTGTATGTTGCTTAAATCCTCCAAAGCGGTTGGCAGTAAACATCAGGTCACGGTACGCCACGGTAGGCCACGGAGTCAATGAGCTCGAGTTGAAAAAGAAAAAGCTTACAGCACCTGGTATTCCCAGGCGGTCTCCCATCCAAGTACTAACCAGGCCCGACCCTGCTTAGCTTCCGAGATCAGACGATATCGGGCGTGTTCAGGGTGGTATGGCCGTAAGCAATTAGTGCAGGCGCAAAACCAGGTTTTATACAGTAGCACATAAGGAGTGAGAAAGCTGCTGGGGCTCGACGTTACACTTTTACAAAAACGATCATTAGTTAGATATAAACGGCAGTAATTGATTCAGTAGGACTCCTTATCCATGTAAACGATCATTGTGACATCTGAATTCATTAATTATCTGAAATACACTGCGTGTGCGTGTGATGTTAAATGTTTGAACCAAGGTTAACGGTTAAAGTGTCAGAGAATGGGTGGTGATTTTTTGACGTCCTCCCATGATCTGAAGTGAGCGTGCGTGTTTGTGTTGGTGAAAGTTTAAGAAATGTACAACTGTCGTTTCAGCTCTCTGGTCCTCCCTGCTGGCATTATCACTATACTGTCCTCATGTTTCACAAAAATAGTTTTGAGAGACGTTGTCAGTTTTTGTATGTTGCTTAAATCCTCCAAAGCGGTTGGCAGTAAACATCAGGTCACGGTACGCCACGGTAGGCCACGGAGGCAATGAGCTCGAGTTGAAAAAGAAAAAGCTTACAGCACCTGGTATTCCCAGGCGGTCTCCCATCCAAGTACTAACCAGGCCCGACCCTGCTTAGCTTCCGAGATCAGACGAGATCGGGCGTGTTCAGGGTGGTATGGCCTTAAGCAATTAGTGCAGGCGCAAAACCAGGTTTTATACAGTAGCACATAAGGAGTGAGAAAGCTGCTGAGGCTTGACGTTACACTTTTACAAAAACAATCATTAGATAGATATAAACGGCAGTAATTGATTCAGTAGGACTCCTTATCCATGTAAACGATCATTGTGACATCTGAATTCATTAATTATCTGAAATACACTGCGTGTGCGTGTGATGTTAAATGTTTGAACCAAGGTTAACGGTTAAAGTGTCAGAGAATGGGTGGTGATTTTTTGACGTCCTCCCATGATCTGAAGTGAGCGTGCGTGTTTGTGTTGGTGAAAGTTTAAGAAATGTACAACTGTCGGTTCAGCTCTCTGGTGCTCCCTGCTGGCAGTATCACTATACTGTCCTCATGTTTAACAAAAATAGTTTTGAGAGACGTTGTCAGTTTTTGTATGTTGCTTAAATCCTCCAAAGCGGTTGGCAGTAAACATCAGGTCACGGTACGCCACGGTAGGCCACGGAGTCAATGAGCTCGAGTTGAAAAAGAAAAAGCTTACAGCACCAGGTATTCCCAGGCGGTCTCCCATCCAAGTACTAACCAGGCCCGACCCTGCTTAGCTTCCGAGATCAGACGAGATCGGGCGTGTTCAGGGTGGAATGGCCGTAAGCAATTAGTGCAGGCGCAAAACCAGGTTTTATACAGTAGCACATAAGGAGTGAGAAAGCTGCTGAGGCTCGACGTTACACTCTTACAAAAACAATCATTAGTTAGATATAAACGGCAGTAATTGATTCAGTAGGACTCCTTATCCATGTAAACCATCATTGTGACATCTGAATTCATTAATTATCTGAAATACACTGCGTGTGCGTGTGATGTTAAATGTTTGAACCAAGGTTAACGGTTAAAGTGTCAGAGAATGGGTGGTGATTTTTTGACGTCCTCCCATGATCTGAAGTGAGCGTGCGTGTTTGTGTTGGTGAAAGTTTAAGAAATGTACAATGTCGGTTCAGCTCTCTGGTGCTCCCTGCTGGCAGTATCACTATACTGTCCTCATGTTTCACAAAAATAGTTTTGAGAGACGTTGTCAGTTTTTGTATGTTGCTTAAATCCTCCAAAGCGGTTGGCAGTAAACATCAGGTCACGGTACGCCACGGAGTCAATGAGCTCGAGTTGAAAAAGAAAAAGCTAACAGCACCTGGTATTCCCAGGCGGTCTCCCATCCAAGTACTAACCAGCCCCGACCCTCCTTAGTTTCCGAGAACAGACGAGATCGGGCGTGTTCAGGGTGGTAAGGCCGTAAGCAAATAGTGCAGGCGCAAAACCAGGTTTTATACAGTAGCACATAAGGAGTGAGAAAGCTGCTGAGGCTCGACGTTACACTCTTACAAAAACAATCATTAGTTAGATATAAACGGCAGTAATTGATTCAGTAGGACTCCTTATCCATGTAAACGATCATTGTGACATCTGAATTCATTAATTATCTGAAATACACTGCGTGTGCGTGTGATGTTAAATGTTGGAACCAATGTTAACGGTTAAAGTGTCAGAGAATGGGTGGTGATTTTTTGACGTCCTCCCATGATCTGAAGTGAGCGTGCGGGTTTGTGTTGGTGAAAGTTTAAGAAATGTACAACTGTCGGTTCAGCTCTCTGGTGCTCCCTGCTGGCAGTATCACTATACTGTCCTCATGTTTCACAAAAATAGTTTTGAGAGACGTTGTCAGTTTTTGTATGTTGCTTAAATCCTCCAAAGCGGTTGGCAGTAAACATCAGGTCACGGTAAGCCACGGAGTCAATGAGCTCGAGTTGAAAAATAAAAAGCTTACGGCACCTGGTATTCCCAGGCGGTCTCCCATCCATGTACTAACCAGGCCCGACCCTGCTTATCTTCCGAGATCAGACGATATCGGGCGTGTTTTTTTTCTTTTTGGTGACACCCGTCACTACTTACAGCAACCTGGGCTTCTGAGGAGGTCTCCCATCCAAGTACTAACCAGGCCCGACCCTGCTTAGCTTCCGAGTTCAGACGAGATCGGGCGTGTTCAGGGTGGTATGGCCGTAAGTAATTACTGCAGGCGCAAATCCAGGTTTTATACAGTAGGAGTGAGAAAGCTGCTGAGGCTCGACGTTACACTTTTACAAAAACAATCATTAGTTAGATATAAACGGCAGTAATTGATTCAGTAGGACTCCTTATCCATGTAAACGATCATTGTGACATCTGAATTCATTAATTATCTGAAATACACTGCGTGTGCGTGTGATGTTAAATGTTTGAACCAAGGTTAACGGTTAAAGTGTCAGAGAATGGGTGGTGATTTTTTGACGTCCTCCCATGATCTGAAGTGAGCGTGCGTGTTTGTGTTGGTGAAAGTTTAAGAAATGTACAACTGTCGGTTCAGCTCTCTGGTGCACCCTGCTGGCAGTATCACTATACTGTCCTCATGTTTCACAAAAACAGTTTTGAGAGACGTTGTCAGTTTTTGTATGTTGCTTAAATCCTCCAAAGCGGTTGGCAGTAAACATCAGGTCACGGTACGCCACGGAGTCAATGAGCTTGAGTTGAAAAAGAAACAGCTTACAGCACCTGGTATTCCCAGGCGGTCTCCCATCCAAGTACTAACCAGGCCCGACCCTGCTTAGCTTCCGAGATCAGACGAGATCGGGCGTGTTCAGGGTGGTGTGGCCTTAAGCAATTAGTGCAGGCGCAAAACCAGGTTTTATACAGTAGCACATAAGGAGTGAGAAAGCTGCTGAGGCTCGACGTTACACTTTTACAAAAACAATCATTAGTTAGATATAAACGGCAGTAATTGATTCAGTAGGACTCCTTATCCATGTAAACGATCATTGTGACATCTGAATTCATTAATTATCTGAAATACACTGCGTGTGCGTGTGATGTTAAATGTTTGAACCAAGGTTAACGGTTAAAGTGTCAGAGAATGGGTGGTGATTATTTGACGTCTTCCCATGATCTGAAGTGAGCCTGCGTGTTTGTGTTGGTGAAAGTTTAAGAAATGTACAACTGTCGGTTCGGCTCTCTGGTGCTCCCTGCTGGCAGTATCACTATACTGTCCTCATGTTTCACAAAAACAGTTTTGAGAGACGTTGTCAGTTTTTGTATGTTGCTTAAATCCTCCAAAGCGGTTGGCAGTAAACATCAGGTCACGGTACGCCACGGAGTCAATGAGCTCGAGTTGAAAAAGAAAATGATTACAGCACCTGGTATTCCCAGGCGGTCTGCCATCCAAGTACTAACCAGGCCCGACCCTGCTTAGCTTCCGAGATCAGACGAGATCGGGCTTGTTCAGGGTGGTATGGCCGTAAGCAATTAGTGCACGCGCAAAACCAGGTTTTATACAGTAGCACATAAGGAGTGAGAAAGCTGCTGAGGCTCGACGTTACACTTTTACAAAAACAATCATTAGTTAGATATAAACGGCAGTAATTGATTCAGTAGGACTCCTTATCCATGTAAACGATCATTGTGACATCTGAATTCATTAATTATCTGAAATACACTGCGTGTGCGTGTGATGTTAAATGTTTGAACCAAGGTTAACGGTTAAAGTGTCAGAGAATGGGTGGTGATTTTTTGACGTCCTCCCATGATCTGAAGTGAGCGTGCGTGTTTGTGTTGGTGAAAGTTTAAGAAATGTACAACTGTCGGTTCAGCTCTCTGGTGCTCCCTGCTGGCAGTATCACTATACTGTCCTCATGTTTCACAAAAACAGTTTTGAGAGACGTTGTCAGTTTTTGTATGTTGCTTAAATCCTCCAAAGCGGTTGGCAGTAAACATCAGGGGCCTCATGTACTAAGACTTGCGTGGATTTCATACTGAAACTTGGCGTACGCCAAAACCCAGAAACTGTCTTACGCACAAATAAATTCAGATGTATCAAAGTGTGCGAACGCATGGATCCAAGCACGTTTCTTTTGTACATCTCGATCAACGTGGAATTGAGCGCACATGCCGAGGTGCCAAACTCCTCCCTGTCCACGCCCTCATTTAAATATGCAATTTCATTTAAATAGGCCTCTGGACCTGAGATTCACCTCTTAATCCGATCACCTGGCACCATGAACAGAGGCAAAAAACGAAACTTCACGGAGTCTGAGCTCGAGATTTTGCTCCACGAGGTAGAAATGCGCAAGCATATGCTATTGGAACCCTGTCAACAGGGATAAATGCAAAACAAAAGAGAAGTGAGTGGGAGTGTGTTTGCGAGGCCGTCAATGCAGTGGGGTCTCAGCAGCGCACACACTCTGAAATAAAAAAAAAGTGGTCAGACCTCAAGGTGGAGGTGAGGCGGAGGGTTTCTGCCCACCGCCGAAGCGTGACCGCAACAGATGGGGGGGACGGGAGTGGGGGAACTCTCCCCCTTCGATTTGAGAGTGGCCGCTTTTTTTCAAATTTATTAACTCCAAAATAATACATTAACCATGTATTTTAACAGAGAACAAATGCAATCGCTGCAAAACATAAAGGGACGCAGTGCCCAGAGATGAAGAACACATAGAACGTGTGCGCATACTCATGGAGCCATACTATTACGCATGGTTAACAAACCCATTTAATCAGTATCTGAACAACACCGCTGCTGGGTTAAGAATGTAACGTATTTGCTGCTATATTTGCGCTGCAACTGAATTCACAGGGCAAGGCGGCGTGGCTCGGCTTTGAATGCATTAATTATCTCATATTAATGCATTAATGCATATGAGGCCGGTCTGGACTCATATTAATCTCATATGATGATTCCGTCCCACACAGCTGGCATGGCTCGGCTCAGGGTGGACTGGCACACTCCTGACCGATCGGCCAGCTCCCGCTGGAAGGCCCCTGTTGCCAGGAACCCCAGCGTGGTCACTCAGCACCTGTGTGGGCACGGACAACCCATGGCTCCTGGCTGTGTGGCGCTCTAGGGCCGGCCGCAGCTCTGCGCACAGCTCCAGTAATACTGGCCTGGGGAAACGAAATCGGCTCATGAGCCAATCATCATCATTTGCGAGTAAGTCCTCGCGTTCCCTAAATATACGTTCCCTTCGGATTTGACCATTTGCGATGTCCTCTAACAACGCTAACGCAGCCATTTTTAAAACAATTTTCTTCATCCATTGCGCATGCTTTTATAGCCACCCATATAATTGCAAGGTGTGTTAATCGTTCATTAGTGTGTCTCTGATGTGCAAATCACTCTGATGAGTCATGGTTTTCACCTTTTTTCCCAGTTTCCCAGCGTCACCTCTAAGTGTCGCCAAAGGAACAATAGCTGTAGAAACGTACGTACGACAGCTCTGGAGCTGGCGTAGGGACCGCACATTTTTACGGTCATTTCACGTTTTGTACATCTGAACGTGAGCGTGGAAAAGGACGTACGCCACGTTTTTGTGCGTACGCAACCTTAGTACATGAGGCCCCAGGTCACGGTACGCCACGGAGTCAATGAGCTCGAGTTGAAAAAGAAATAGCTTACAGCACCTGGTATTCCCAGGCGGTCTCCCATCCAAGTACTAACCAGGCCTGACCCTGCTTAGCTTCCGAGATCAGACGAGATCGGGCGTGTTCAGGGTGGTATGGCCGTAAGCAAATAGTGCAGGCGCAAAACCAGGTTTTATACAGTAGCACATAAGGAGTGAGAAAGCTGCTGAGGCTCGACGTTACACTTTTACAAAAACAATCATTAGTTAGATATAAACGGCAGTAATTGATTCAGTAGGACTCCTTATCCATGTAAACTATCATTGTGACATCTGAATTCATTAATTATCTGAAATACACTGCGTGTGCGTGTGATGTTAAATGTTTGAACCAAGGTTAACGGTTAAAGTGTCAGAGAATGGGTGGTGATTTTTTGACGTCCTCCCATGATCTGAAGTGAGCGTGCGTGTTTGTGTTGGTGAAAGTTTAAGAAATGTACAACTGTCGTTTCAGCTCTCTGGTGCTCCCTGCTGGCAGTATCACTATACTGTCCTCATGTTTCACAAAAATAGTTTTGAGAGACGTTGTCAGTCTTTGTATGTTGCTTAAATCCTCCAAAGCGGTTGGCAGTAAACATCAGGTCACGGTAGGTCACGGTAGGCCACGGAGGCAATGAGCTCGAGTTGAAAAAGGAAAAGCTTACAGCACCTGGTATTCCCAGGCGGTCTCCCATCCAAGTACTAACCAGGCCCGACGCTGCTTAGCTTCCGAGATCAGACGAAATCGGGCGTGTTCAGGGTGGTATGGCCGTAAGCAATTAGTGCAGGCGCAAAACCAGGTTTTATACAGTAGGAGTGAGAAAGCTGCTGAGGCTCGACGTTACACTTTTACAAAAACAATCATTAGTTAGATATAAACGGCAGTAATTGATTCAGTAGGACTCCTTATCCATGTAAACGATCATTGTGACATCTGAATTCATTAATTATCTGAAATACACTGCGTGTGCGTGTGATGTTAAATGTTTGAACCAAGGTTAACGGTTAAAGTGTCAGAGAATGGGTGGTGATTTTTTGACGTCCTCCCATGATCTGAAGTGAGCGTGCGTGTTTGTGTTGGTGAAAGTTTAAGAAATGTACAACTGTCGGTTCAGCTCTCTGGTGCACCCTGCTGGCAGTATCACTATACTGTCCTCATGTTTCACAAAAACAGTTTTGAGAGACGTTGTCAGTTTTTGTATGTTGCTTAAATCCTCCAAAGCGGTTGGCAGTAAACATCAGGTCACGGTACGCCACGGAGTCAATGAGCTCGAGTTGAAAAAGAAACAGCTTACAGCACCTGGTATTCCCAGGCGGTCTCCCATCCAAGTACTAACCAGGCCCGACCCTGCTTAGCTTCCGAGATCAGACGAGATCGGGCGTGTTCAGGGTGGTGTGGCCGTAAGCAATTAGTGCAGGCGCAAAACCAGGTTTTATACAGTAGCACATAAGGAGTGAGAAAGCTGCTGAGGCTCGACGTTACACTTTTACAAAAACAATCATTAGTTAGATATAAACGGCAGTAATTGATTCAGTAGGACTCCTTATCCATGTAAACGATCATTGTGACATCTGAATTCATTAATTATCTGAAATACACTGCGTGTGCGTGTGATGTTAAATGTTTGAACCAAGGTTAACGGTTAAAGTGTCAGAGAATGGGTGGTGATTTTTTGACGTCCTCCCATGATCTGTGGGGTGTTCCACAAAGCCGGTTTTATCACATAACCGGGTAAGATAACCCAGGGTTTGCTGTAACCCTAGGTTTTCCGTTCCAAAAGGATCACGGTATGTTAGTTGCTATAGCAACATATGCTCTGAATCAAACCTGGTCGGACCAGGTTTTGCGCAGGTTAAGTTTGAAACATAACCCGGTTTTGGGTATTTCAACCGGCGTTCACCGCAGATTTCATGTGTTCACAATGGCATGCCCTTTTGATGAGAGAACTGCTGATATATCAGAGCGCAAATTATACGTGCAATCCACCGGGAGCGATTGATAAGACCACGGCTCGACATCTTGGCATATTGGATGACTTTTTGCTGGAGTGGAGATATAGATTCTCGCGCAAATCTTTAATATATTTAAATAGCCTTACATAGCCAACACTACCAATCGAGGACCTGGCCTCAGTTCACTCCAGACTATTTGCGTAGCCCTCCGTTTTTTCAAATGGTAGTTTTATCTAGGCTATAATGCTGGAGATGCTGAGCACATCACAGTCGTTTCAGATGACCCATCCAAGATTTGTATCGGCCTCCTATCATACAAAGAGCAATATTGTCTTAGTACTATGCCGAGAGGCATTTACAACATAAAGTATAAAATAGTCCTAACGGACTTGCATCCACTGGAGAATGTTCGATCGTAGCCGGCGGCTTCATTACAAGCACTGATCCATCTTGATCTGTGAAGTTGATGAATTGTCACTTTTAGGTTTTCTACCCAGTTACCAAAAAATAAACATTTGGAATAGTATGCGCTGTGGCAAGCACACGGTTTGCATGTGTTACTTCGAAGGCAAAAAAAATCTAAAATACAAGAAAACACAAAAACCTACATTCAACCAGTGTGGGGTATGGCCCATGACTCTCTGAGGTGGTAGGTAGGCCTACCTCCAGGTACCCCCTCCATGCCAGGGCGCCCTGAATTTATGTTTATTAACAGCTCCTCCACCGGGGATCAAGACAATTTGAGGGCCAGATCCAGTCTGCCGACTGTCGCCTTTTAACGATTGGCTTAAAAAAATGGCTTATTTAAATTTATACCAATACGATGGTGGGAAAAGCTTACCAGTTTGTATGTTTTTATACTTCATTTTTATACTTGATCCTCTGACCGCTTGGAAGCAATCGGAGTACATATTGTTTTAGAAGAAAGGGGTTATGTGGTAGGATCTTTAAGAATGCTTAACTGGGATATTTATATATTCATGGCTCAAATATTAAGGATCGTGCTTTTGACGTGTAACTAACGCATTTACGCGGTCAGCGATCCGCTGCCAGGCTTTGGTTCTCCGGGTTCCAGAGGTTTTAGCGTTCCCTTTTCTTGTGATAATGTCCTTCTCCTCGTCATAGCTCTCCAGGAGAACCTGGAGTTCCATTTCATTTAAATAAGCGGCCCGTTTCGGCCATATCGATCAGGGTTTCCATGATCCATACATCACGTCTTTTTAAGTTTGGCGTGGACGCGCACAACCCTGTGTTAACCAACCCCGAGTTGATTGAACTAATGCATAACCGCTGCTGTGGAACCGAAAAACTCTGGGTTGGTCGGCACAGGGTCAATCAACCTAGAGTTTCAGCGTTAACTCGTGTTTGTTAAACCTCCGTTCGTGAACACCCCTCTGAAGTGAGCGTGCGTGTTTGTGTTGGTGAAAGTTTAAGAAATGTACAACTGTCGGTTCAGCTCTCTGGTGCTCCCTGCTGGCAGTATCACTATACTGTCCTCATGTTTCACAAAAATAGTTTTGAGAGACGTTGTCAGTTTTGTATGTTGCTTAAATCCTCCAAAGCGGTTGGCAGTAAACATCAGGTCACGGTACGCCACGGTAGGCCACGGAGTCAATGAGCTCGAGTTGAAAAAGAAAAAGCTTACAGCACCTGGTATTCCCAGGCGGTCTCCCATCCAAGTACTAACCAGGCCCGACCCTGCTTAGCTTCCGAGATCAGACGAGATCGGGCGTGTTCAGGGTGGTATGGCCGTAAGCAATTAGTGCAGGCGCAAAACCAGGTTTTATACAGTAGCACATAAGGAGTGAGAAAGCTGCTGAGGCTCGACGTTACACTTTTACAAAAACAATCATTAGTTAGATATAAACGGCAGTAATTGATTCAGTAGGACTCCTTATCCATGTAAACGATCATTGTGACATCTGAATTCATTAATTATCTGAAATACACTGCGTGTGCGTGTGATGTTAAATGTTTGAACCAAGGTTAACGGTTAAAGTGTCAGAGAATGGGTGGTGATTTTTTGACGTCCTCCCATGATCTGAAGTGAGCGTGCGTGTTTGTGTTGGTGAAAGTTTAAGAAATGTACAACTGTCGGTTCAGCTCTCTGGTGCTCCCTGCTGGCAGTATCACTATACTGTCCTCATGTTTCACAAAAATAGTTTTGAGAGACGTTGTCAGTTTTTGTATGTTGCTTAAATCCTCCAAAGCGGTTGGCAGTAAACATCAGGTCACGGTACGCCACGGTAGGCCACGGAGGCAATGAGCTCGAGTTGAAAAAGAAAAAGCTTACAGCACCTGGTATTCCCAGGCGGTCTCCCATCCAAGTACTAACCAGGCCCGACCCTGCTTAGCTTCCGAGATCAGACGAGATCGGGCGTGTTCAGGGTGGTATGGCCGTAAGCAATTAGTGCAGGCGCAAAACCAGGTTTTATACAGTAGCACATAAGGAGTGAGAAAGCTGCTGAGGCTCGACGTTACACTTTTACAAAAACAATCATTAGTTAGATATAAACGGCAGTAATTGATTCAGTAGGACTCCTTATCCATGTAAACGATCATTGTGACATCTGAATTCATTAATTATCTGAAATACACTGCGTGTGCGTGTGATGTTAAATGTTTGAACCAAGGTTAACGGTTAAAGTGTCAGAGAATGGGTGGTGATTTTTTGACGTCCTCCCATGATCTGAAGTGAGCGTGCGTGTTTGTGTTGGTGAAAGTTTAAGAAATGTACAACTGTCGGTTCAGCTCTCTGGTGCTCCCTGCTGGCAGTATCACTATACTGTCCTCATGTTTCACAAAAATAGTTTTGAGAGACGTTGTCAGTTTTTGTATGTTGCTTAAATCCTCCAAAGCGGTTGGCAGTAAACATCAGGTCACGGTACGCCACGGTAGGCCACGGAGTCAATGAGCTCGAGTTGAAAAAGAAAAAGCTTACAGCACCTGGTATTCCCAGGCGGTCTCCCATCCAAGTACTAACCAGGCCCGACCCTGCTTAGCTTCCGAGATCAGACGAGATCGGGCGTGTTCAGGGTGGTATGGCCGTAAGCAATTAGTGCAGGCGCAAAACCAGGTTTTATACAGTAGCACATAAGGAGTGAGAAAGCTGCTGAGGCTCGACGTTACACTCTTACAAAAACAATCATTAGTTAGATATAAACGGCAGTAATTGATTCAGTAGGACTCCTTATCCATGTAAACGATCATTGTGACATCTGAATTCATTAATTATCTGAAATACACTGCGTGTGCGTGTGATGTTAAATGTTTGAACCAAGGTTAACGGTTAAAGTGTCAGAGAATGGGTGGTGATTTTTTGACGTCCTCCCATGATCTGAAGTGAGCGTGCGTGTTTGTGTTGGTGAAAGTTTAAGAAATGTACAACTGTCGGTTCAGCTCTCTGGTGCTCCCTGCTGGCAGTATCACTATACTGTCCTCATGTTTCACAAAAATAGTTTTGAGAGACGTTGTCAGTTTTTGTATGTTGCTTAAATCCTCCAAAGCGGTTGGCAGTAAACATCAGGTCACGGTACGCCACGGTAGGCCACGGAGGCAATGAGCTCGAGTTGAAAAAGAAAAAGCTTACAGCACCTGGTATTCCCAGGCGGTCTCCCATCCAAGTACTAACCAGGCCCGACCCTGCTTAGCTTCCGAGATCAGACGAGATCGGGCGTGTTCAGGGTGGTATGGCCGTAAGCAATTAGTGCAGGCGCAAAACCAGGTTTTATACAGTAGCACATAAGGAGTGAGAAAGCTGCTGAGGCTCGACGTTACACTTTACAAAAACAATCATTAGTTAGATATAAACGGCAGTAATTGATTCAGTAGGACTCCTTATCCATGTAAACGATCATTGTGACATCTGAATTCATTAATTATCTGAAATACACTGCGTGTGCGTGTGATGTTAAATGTTTGAACCAAGGTTAACGGTTAAAGTGTCAGAGAATGGGTGGTGATTTTTTGACGTCCTCCCATGATCTGAAGTGAGCGTGCGTGTTTGTGTTGGTGAAAGTTTAAGAAATGTACAACTGTCGGTTCAGCTCTCTGGTGCTCCCTGCTGGCAGTATCACTATACTGTCCTCATGTTTCACAAAAATAGTTTTGAGAGACGTTGTCAGTTTTTGTATGTTGCTTAAATCCTCCAAAGCGGTTGGCAGTAAACATCAGGTCACGGTACGCCACGGTAGGCCACGGAGTCAATGAGCTCGAGTTGAAAAAGAAAAAGCTTACAGCACCTGGTATTCCCAGGCGGTCTCCCATCCAAGTACTAACCAGGCCCGACCCTGCTTAGCTTCCGAGATCAGACGAGATCGGGCGTGTTCAGGGTGGTATGGCCGTAAGCAATTAGTGCAGGCGCAAAACCAGGTTTTATACAGTAGCACATAAGGAGTGAGAAAGCTGCTGAGGCTCGACGTTACACTCTTACAAAAACAATCATTAGTTAGATATAAACGGCAGTAATTGATTCAGTAGGACTCCTTATCCATGTAAACGATCATTGTGACATCTGAATTCATTAATTATCTGAAATACACTGCGTGTGCGTGTGATGTTAAATGTTTGAACCAAGGTTAACGGTTAAAGTGTCAGAGAATGGGTGGTGATTTTTTGACGTCCTCCCATGATCTGAAGTGAGCGTGCGTGTTTGTGTTGGTGAAAGTTTAAGAAATGTACAACTGTCGTTTCAGCTCTCTGGTGCTCCCTGCTGGCAGTATCACTATACTGTCCTCATGTTTCACAAAAATAGTTTTGAGAGACGTTGTCAGTTTTTGTATGTTGCTTAAATCCTCCAAAGCGGTTGGCAGTAAACATCAGGTCACGGTACGCCACGGTAGGCCACGGAGTCAATGAGCTCGAGTTGAAAAAGAAAAAGCTTACAGCACCTGGTATTCCCAGGCGGTCTCCCATCCAAGTACTAACCAGGCCCGACCCTGCTTAGCTTCCGAGATCAGACGAGATCGGGCGTGTTCAGGGTGGTATGGCCGTAAGCAATTAGTGCAGGCGCAAAACCAGGTTTTATACAGTAGCACATAAGGAGTGAGAAAGCTGCTGAGGCTCGACGTTACACTTTTACAAAAACAATCATTAGTTAGATATAAACGGCAGTAATTGATTCAGTAGGACTCCTTATCCATGTAAACGATCATTGTGACATCTGAATTCATTAATTATCTGAAATACACTGCGTGTGCGTGTGATGTTAAATGTTTGAACCAAGGTTAACGGTTAAAGTGTCAGAGAATGGGTGGTGATTTTTTGACGTCCTCCCATGATCTGAAGTGAGCGTGCGTGTTTGTGTTGGTGAAAGTTTAAGAAATGTACAACTGTCGGTTCAGCTCTCTGGTGCTCCCTGCTGGCAGTATCACTATACTGTCCTCATGTTTCACAAAAATAGTTTTGAGAGACGTTGTCAGTTTTTGTATGTTGCTTAAATCCTCCAAAGCGGTTGGCAGTAAACATCAGGTCACGGTACGCCACGGGCCACGGAGTCAATGAGCTCGAGTTGAAAAAGAAAAAGCTTACAGCACCTGGTATTCCCAGGCGGTCTCCCATCCAAGTACTAACCAGGCCCGACCCTGCTTAGCTTCCGAGATCAGACGAGATCGGGCGTGTTCAGGGTGGTATGGCCGTAAGCAATTAGTGCAGGCGCAAAACCAGGTTTTATACAGTAGCACATAAGGAGTGAGAAAGCTGCTGAGGCTCGACGTTACACTCTTACAAAAACAATCATTAGTTAGATATAAACGGCAGTAATTGATTCAGTAGGACTCCTTATCCATGTAAACGATCATTGTGACATCTGAATTCATTAATTATCTGAAATACACTGCGTGTGCGTGTGATGTTAAATGTTTGAACCAAGGTTAACGGTTAAAGTGTCAGAGAATGGGTGGTGATTTTTTGACGTCCTCCCATGATCTGAAGTGAGCGTGCGTGTTTGTGTTGGTGAAAGTTTAAGAAATGTACAACTGTCGGTTCAGCTCTCTGGTGCTCCCTGCTGGCAGTATCACTATACTGTCCTCATGTTTCACAAAAATAGTTTTGAGAGACGTTGTCAGTTTTTGTATGTTGCTTAAATCCTCCAAAGCGGTTGGCAGTAAACATCAGGTCACGGTACGCCACGGTAGGCCACGGAGTCAATGAGCTCGAGTTGAAAAAGAAAAAGCTTACAGCACCTGGTATTCCCAGGCGGTCTCCCATCCAAGTACTAACCAGGCCCGACCCTGCTTAGCTTCCGAGATCAGACGAGATCGGGCGTGTTCAGGGTGGTATGGCCGTAAGCAATTAGTGCAGGCGCAAAACCAGGTTTTATACAGTAGCACATAAGGAGTGAGAAAGCTGCTGAGGCTCGACGTTACACTTTTACAAAAACAATCATTAGTTAGATATAAACGGCAGTAATTGATTCAGTAGGACTCCTTATCCATGTAAACGATCATTGTGACATCTGAATTCATTAATTATCTGAAATACACTGCGTGTGCGTGTGATGTTAAATGTTTGAACCAAGGTTAACGGTTAAAGTGTCAGAGAATGGGTGGTGATTTTTTGACGTCCTCCCATGATCTGAAGTGAGCGTGCGTGTTTGTGTTGGTGAAAGTTTAAGAAATGTACAACTGTCGTTTCAGCTCTCTGGTGCTCCCTGCTGGCAGTATCACTATACTGTCCTCATGTTTCACAAAAATAGTTTTGAGAGACGTTGTCAGTTTTTGTATGTTGCTTAAATCCTCCAAAGCGGTTGGCAGTAAACATCAGGTCACGGTACGCCACGGTAGGCCACGGAGTCAATGAGCTCGAGTTGAAAAAGAAAAGCTTACAGCACCTGGTATTCCCAGGCGGTCTCCCATCCAAGTACTAACCAGGCCCGACCCTGCTTAGCTTCCGAGATCAGACGAGATCGGGCGTGTTCAGGGTGGTATGGCCGTAAGCAATTAGTGCAGGCGCAAAACCAGGTTTTATACAGTAGCACATAAGGAGTGAGAAAGCTGCTGAGGCTCGACGTTACACTTTTACAAAAACAATCATTAGTTAGATATAAACGGCAGTAATTGATTCAGTAGGACTCCTTATCCATGTAAACGATCATTGTGACATCTGAATTCATTAATTATCTGAAATACACTGCGTGTGCGTGTGATGTTAAATGTTTGAACCAAGGTTAACGGTTAAAGTGTCAGAGAATGGGTGGTGATTTTTTGACGTCCTCCCATGATCTGAAGTGAGCGTGCGTGTTTGTGTTGGTGAAAGTTTAAGAAATGTACAACTGTCGGTTCAGCTCTCTGGTGCTCCCTGCTGGCAGTATCACTATACTGTCCTCATGTTTCACAAAAATAGTTTTGAGAGACGTTGTCAGTTTTTGTATGTTGCTTAAATCCTCCAAAGCGGTTGGCAGTAAACATCAGGTCACGGTACCACGGTAGGCCACGGAGTCAATGAGCTCGAGTTGAAAAAGAAAAAGCTTACAGCACCTGGTATTCCCAGGCGGTCTCCCATCCAAGTACTAACCAGGCCCGACCCTGCTTAGCTTCCGAGATCAGACGAGATCGGGCGTGTTCAGGGTGGTATGGCCGTAAGCAATTAGTGCAGGCGCAAAACCAGGTTTTATACAGTAGCACATAAGGAGTGAGAAAGCTGCTGAGGCTCGACGTTACACTTTTACAAAAACAATCATTAGTTAGATATAAACGGCAGTAATTGATTCAGTAGGACTCCTTATCCATGTAAACGATCATTGTGACATCTGAATTCATTAATTATCTGAAATACACTGCGTGTGCGTGTGATGTTAAATGTTTGAACCAAGGTTAACGGTTAAAGTGTCAGAGAATGGGTGGTGATTTTTTGACGTCCTCCCATGATCTGAAGTGAGCGTGCGTGTTTGTGTTGGTGAAAGTTTAAGAAATGTACAACTGTCGGTTCAGCTCTCTGGTGCTCCCTGCTGGCAGTATCACTATACTGTCCTCATGTTTCACAAAAATAGTTTTGAGAGACGTTGTCAGTTTTTGTATGTTGCTTAAATCCTCCAAAGCGGTTGGCAGTAAACATCAGGTCACGGTACGCCACGGTAGGCCACGGAGGCAATGAGCTCGAGTTGAAAAAGAAAAAGCTTACAGCACCTGGTATTCCCAGGCGGTCTCCCATCCAAGTACTAACCAGGCCCGACCCTGCTTAGCTTCCGAGATCAGACGAGATCGGGCGTGTTCAGGGTGGTATGGCCGTAAGCAATTAGTGCAGGCGCAAAACCAGGTTTTATACAGTAGCACATAAGGAGTGAGAAAGCTGCTGAGGCTCGACGTTACACTTTTACAAAAACAATCATTAGTTAGATATAAACGGCAGTAATTGATTCAGTAGGACTCCTTATCCATGTAAACGATCATTGTGACATCTGAATTCATTAATTATCTGAAATACACTGCGTGTGCGTGTGATGTTAAATGTTTGAACCAAGGTTAACGGTTAAAGTGTCAGAGAATGGGTGGTGATTTTTTGACGTCCTCCCATGATCTGAAGTGAGCGTGCGTGTTTGTGTTGGTGAAAGTTTAAGAAATGTACAACTGTCGGTTCAGCTCTCTGGTGCTCCCTGCTGGCAGTATCACTATACTGTCCTCATGTTTCACAAAAATAGTTTTGAGAGACGTTGTCAGTTTTTGTATGTTGCTTAAATCCTCCAAAGCGGTTGGCAGTAAACATCAGGTCACGGTACGCCACGGTAGGCCACGGAGTCAATGAGCTCGAGTTGAAAAAGAAAAAGCTTACAGCACCTGGTATTCCCAGGCGGTCTCCCATCCAAGTACTAACCAGGCCCGACCCTGCTTAGCTTCCGAGATCAGACGAGATCGGGCGTGTTCAGGGTGGTATGGCCGTAAGCAATTAGTGCAGGCGCAAAACCAGGTTTTATACAGTAGCACATAAGGAGTGAGAAAGCTGCTGAGGCTCGACGTTACACTTTTACAAAAACAATCATTAGTTAGATATAAACGGCAGTAATTGATTCAGTAGGACTCCTTATCCATGTAAACGATCATTGTGACATCTGAATTCATTAATTATCTGAAATACACTGCGTGTGCGTGTGATGTTAAATGTTTGAACCAAGGTTAACGGTTAAAGTGTCAGAGAATGGGTGGTGATTTTTTGACGTCCTCCCATGATCTGAAGTGAGCGTGCGTGTTTGTGTTGGTGAAAGTTTAAGAAATGTACAACTGTCGGTTCAGCTCTCTGGTGCTCCCTGCTGGCAGTATCACTATACTGTCCTCATGTTTCACAAAAATAGTTTTGAGAGACGTTGTCAGTTTTTGTATGTTGCTTAAATCCTCCAAAGCGGTTGGCAGTAAACATCAGGTCACGGTACGCCACGGTAGGCCACGGAGTCAATGAGCTCGAGTTGAAAAAGAAAAAGCTTACAGCACCTGGTATTCCCAGGCGGTCTCCCATCCAAGTACTAACCAGGCCCGACCCTGCTTAGCTTCCGAGATCAGACGAGATCGGGCGTGTTCAGGGTGGTATGGCCGTAAGCAATTAGTGCAGGCGCAAAACCAGGTTTTATACAGTAGCACATAAGGAGTGAGAAAGCTGCTGAGGCTCGACGTTACACTCTTACAAAAACAATCATTAGTTAGATATAAACGGCAGTAATTGATTCAGTAGGACTCCTTATCCATGTAAACGATCATTGTGACATCTGAATTCATTAATTATCTGAAATACACTGCGTGTGCGTGTGATGTTAAATGTTTGAACCAAGGTTAACGGTTAAAGTGTCAGAGAATGGGTGGTGATTTTTTGACGTCCTCCCATGATCTGAAGTGAGCGTGCGTGTTTGTGTTGGTGAAAGTTTAAGAAATGTACAACTGTCGGTTCAGCTCTCTGGTGCTCCCTGCTGGCAGTATCACTATACTGTCCTCATGTTTCACAAAAATAGTTTTGAGAGACGTTGTCAGTTTTTGTATGTTGCTTAAATCCTCCAAAGCGGTTGGCAGTAAACATCAGGTCACGGTACGCCACGGTAGGCCACGGAGTCAATGAGCTCGAGTTGAAAAAGAAAAAGCTTACAGCACCTGGTATTCCCAGGCGGTCTCCCATCCAAGTACTAACCAGGCCCGACCCTGCTTAGCTTCCGAGATCAGACGAGATCGGGCGTGTTCAGGGTGGTATGGCCGTAAGCAATTAGTGCAGGCGCAAAACCAGGTTTTATACAGTAGCACATAAGGAGTGAGAAAGCTGCTGAGGCTCGACGTTACACTTTTACAAAAACAATCATTAGTTAGATATAAACGGCAGTAATTGATTCAGTAGGACTCCTTATCCATGTAAACGATCATTGTGACATCTGAATTCATTAATTATCTGAAATACACTGCGTGTGCGTGTGATGTTAAATGTTTGAACCAAGGTTAACGGTTAAAGTGTCAGAGAATGGGTGGTGATTTTTTGACGTCCTCCCATGATCTGAAGTGAGCGTGCGTGTTTGTGTTGGTGAAAGTTTAAGAAATGTACAACTGTCGTTTCAGCTCTCTGGTGCTCCCTGCTGGCAGTATCACTATACTGTCCTCATGTTTCACAAAAATAGTTTTGAGAGACGTTGTCAGTTTTTGTATGTTGCTTAAATCCTCCAAAGCGGTTGGCAGTAAACATCAGGTCACGGTACGCCACGGTAGGCCACGGAGGCAATGAGCTCGAGTTGAAAAAGAAAAAGCTTACAGCACCTGGTATTCCCAGGCGGTCTCCCATCCAAGTACTAACCAGGCCCGACCCTGCTTAGCTTCCGAGATCAGACGAGATCGGGCGTGTTCAGGGTGGTATGGCCGTAAGCAATTAGTGCAGGCGCAAAACCAGGTTTTATACAGTAGCACATAAGGAGTGAGAAAGCTGCTGAGGCTCGACGTTACACTTTTACAAAAACAATCATTAGTTAGATATAAACGGCAGTAATTGATTCAGTAGGACTCCTTATCCATGTAAACGATCATTGTGACATCTGAATTCATTAATTATCTGAAATACACTGCGTGTGCGTGTGATGTTAAATGTTTGAACCAAGGTTAACGGTTAAAGTGTCAGAGAATGGGTGGTGATTTTTTGACGTCCTCCCATGATCTGAAGTGAGCGTGCGTGTTTGTGTTGGTGAAAGTTTAAGAAATGTACAACTGTCGGTTCAGCTCTCTGGTGCTCCCTGCTGGCAGTATCACTATACTGTCCTCATGTTTCACAAAAATAGTTTTGAGAGACGTTGTCAGTTTTTGTATGTTGCTTAAATCCTCCAAAGCGGTTGGCAGTAAACATCAGGTCACGGTACGCCACGGTAGGCCACGGAGTCAATGAGCTCGAGTTGAAAAAGAAAAAGCTTACAGCACCTGGTATTCCCAGGCGGTCTCCCATCCAAGTACTAACCAGGCCCGACCCTGCTTAGCTTCCGAGATCAGACGAGATCGGGCGTGTTCAGGGTGGTATGGCCGTAAGCAATTAGTGCAGGCGCAAAACCAGGTTTTATACAGTAGCACATAAGGAGTGAGAAAGCTGCTGAGGCTCGACGTTACACTTTTACAAAAACAATCATTAGTTAGATATAAACGGCAGTAATTGATTCAGTAGGACTCCTTATCCATGTAAACGATCATTGTGACATCTGAATTCATTAATTATCTGAAATACACTGCGTGTGCGTGTGATGTTAAATGTTTGAACCAAGGTTAACGGTTAAAGTGTCAGAGAATGGGTGGTGATTTTTTGACGTCCTCCCATGATCTGAAGTGAGCGTGCGTGTTTGTGTTGGTGAAAGTTTAAGAAATGTACAACTGTCGGTTCAGCTCTCTGGTGCTCCCTGCTGGCAGTATCACTATACTGTCCTCATGTTTCACAAAAATAGTTTTGAGAGACGTTGTCAGTTTTTGTATGTTGCTTAAATCCTCCAAAGCGGTTGGCAGTAAACATCAGGTCACGGTACGCCACGGTAGGCCACGGAGTCAATGAGCTCGAGTTGAAAAAGAAAAAGCTTACAGCACCTGGTATTCCCAGGCGGTCTCCCATCCAAGTACTAACCAGGCCCGACCCTGCTTAGCTTCCGAGATCAGACGAGATCGGGCGTGTTCAGGGTGGTATGGCCGTAAGCAATTAGTGCAGGCGCAAAACCAGGTTTTATACAGTAGCACATAAGGAGTGAGAAAGCTGCTGAGGCTCGACGTTACACTTTTACAAAAACAATCATTAGTTAGATATAAACGGCAGTAATTGATTCAGTAGGACTCCTTATCCATGTAAACGATCATTGTGACATCTGAATTCATTAATTATCTGAAATACACTGCGTGTGCGTGTGATGTTAAATGTTTGAACCAAGGTTAACGGTTAAAGTGTCAGAGAATGGGTGGTGATTTTTGACGTCCTCCCATGATCTGAAGTGAGCGTGCGTGTTTGTGTTGGTGAAAGTTTAAGAAATGTACAACTGTCGGTTCAGCTCTCTGGTGCTCCCTGCTGGCAGTATCACTATACTGTCCTCATGTTTCACAAAAATAGTTTTGAGAGACGTTGTCAGTTTTTGTATGTTGCTTAAATCCTCCAAAGCGGTTGGCAGTAAACATCAGGTCACGGTACGCCACGGAGTCAATGAGCTCGAGTTGAAAAAGAAAAGCTTACAGCACCTGGTATTCCCAGGCGGTCTCCCATCCAAGTACTAACCAGGCCCGACCCTGCTTAGCTTCCGAGATCAGACGAGATCGGGCGTGTTCAGGGTGGTATGGCCGTAAGCAATTAGTGCAGGCGCAAAACCAGGTTTTATACAGTAGCACATAAGGAGTGAGAAAGCTGCTGAGGCTCGACGTTACACTTTTACAAAAACAATCATTAGTTAGATATAAACGGCAGTAATTGATTCAGTAGGACTCCTTATCCATGTAAACGATCATTGTGACATCTGAATTCATTAATTATCTGAAATACACTGCGTGTGCGTGTGATGTTAAATGTTTGAACCAAGGTTAACGGTTAAAGTGTCAGAGAATGGGTGGTGATTTTTTGACGTCCTCCCATGATCTGAAGTGAGCGTGCGTGTTTGTGTTGGTGAAAGTTTAAGAAATGTACAACTGTCGGTTCAGCTCTCTGGTGCTCCCTGCTGGCAGTATCACTATACTGTCCTCATGTTTCACAAAAATAGTTTGAGAGACGTTGTCAGTTTTTGTATGTTGCTTAAATCCTCCAAAGCGGTTGGCAGTAAACATCAGGTCACGGTACGCCACGGTAGGCCACGGAGTCAATGAGCTCGAGTTGAAAAAGAAAAAGCTTACAGCACCTGGTATTCCCAGGCGGTCTCCCATCCAAGTACTAACCAGGCCCGACCCTGCTTAGCTTCCGAGATCAGACGAGATCGGGCGTGTTCAGGGTGGTATGGCCGTAAGCAATTAGTGCAGGCGCAAAACCAGGTTTTATACAGTAGCACATAAGGAGTGAGAAAGCTGCTGAGGCTCGACGTTACACTTTTACAAAAACAATCATTAGTTAGATATAAACGGCAGTAATTGATTCAGTAGGACTCCTTATCCATGTAAACGATCATTGTGACATCTGAATTCATTAATTATCTGAAATACACTGCGTGTGCGTGTGATGTTAAATGTTTGAACCAAGGTTAACGGTTAAAGTGTCAGAGAATGGGTGGTGATTTTTTGACGTCCTCCCATGATCTGAAGTGAGCGTGCGTGTTTGTGTTGGTGAAAGTTTAAGAAATGTACAACTGTCGTTTCAGCTCTCTGGTGCTCCCTGCTGGCAGTATCACTATACTGTCCTCATGTTTCACAAAAATAGTTTTGAGAGACGTTGTCAGTTTTTGTATGTTGCTTAAATCCTCCAAAGCGGTTGGCAGTAAACATCAGGTCACGGTACGCCACGGAGTCAATGAGCTCGAGTTGAAAAAGAAAAAGCTTACAGCACCTGGTATTCCCAGGCGGTCTCCCATCCAAGTACTAACCAGGCCCGACCCTGCTTAGCTCCGAGATCAGACGAGATCGGGCGTGTTCAGGGTGGTATGGCCGTAAGCAATTAGTGCAGGCGCAAAACCAGGTTTTATACAGTAGCACATAAGGAGTGAGAAAGCTGCTGAGGCTCGACGTTACACTTTTACAAAAACAATCATTAGTTAGATATAAACGGCAGTAATTGATTCAGTAGGACTCCTTATCCATGTAAACGATCATTGTGACATCTGAATTCATTAATTATCTGAAATACACTGCGTGTGCGTGTGATGTTAAATGTTTGAACCAGGTTAACGGTTAAAGTGTCAGAGAATGGGTGGTGATTTTTTGACGTCCTCCCATGATCTGAAGTGAGCGTGCGTGTTGTGTTGGTGAAAGTTTAAGAAATGTACAACTGTCGGTTCAGCTCTCTGGTGCTCCCTGCTGGCAGTATCACTATACTGTCCTCATGTTTCACAAAAATAGTTTTGAGAGACGTTGTCAGTTTTTGTATGTTGCTTAAATCCTCCAAAGCGGTTGGCAGTAAACATCAGGTCACGGTACGCCACGGTAGGCCACGGAGTCAATGAGCTCGAGTTGAAAAAGAAAAATGCTTACAGCACCTGGTATTCCCAGGCGGTCTCCCATCCAAGTACTAACCAGGCCCGACCCTGCTTAGCTTCCGAGATCAGACGAGATCGGGCGTGTTCAGGGTGGTATGGCCGTAAGCAATTAGTGCAGGCGCAAAACCAGGTTTTATACAGTAGCACATAAGGAGTGAGAAAGCTGCTGAGGCTCGACGTTACACTTTTACAAAAACAATCATTAGTTAGATATAAACGGCAGTAATTGATTCAGTAGGACTCCTTATCCATGTAAACGATCATTGTGACATCTGAATTCATTAATTATCTGAAATACACTGCGTGTGCGTGTGATGTTAAATGTTTGAACCAAGGTTAACGGTTAAAGTGTCAGAGAATGGGTGGTGATTTTTTGACGTCCTCCCATGATCTGAAGTTAGCGTTCGTGTTTGTGTTGGTGAAAGTTTAAGAAATGTACAACTGTCGGTTCAGCTCTCTGGTGCTCCCTGCTGGCAGTATCACTATACTGTCCTCACGTTTCACAAAAATAGTTTTGAGAGACGTTGTCAGTTTTTGTATGTTGCTTAAATCCTCCAAAGCGGTTGGCAGTAAACATCAGGTCACGGTACGCCACGGTAGGCCACGGAGGCAATGAGCTCGAGTTGAAAAATAAATAGCTTACAGCACCTGGTATTCCCAGGCGGTCTCCCATCCATGTACTAACCAGGCCCGACCCTGCTTAGCTACCGAGATCAGACGAGATCGGGCGTGTTCAGGGTGGTATGGCCGTAAGCAATTATTGCAGGCGCAAAACCAGGTTTTATACAGTAGCACATAAGGAGTGAGAAAGCTGCTGAGGCTCGACGTTACACTTTTACAAAAACAATCATTAGTTAGATATAAACGGCAGTAATTGATTCAGTAGGACTCCTTATCCATGTAAACGATCATTGTGACATCTGAATTCATTAATTATCTGAAATACACTGCGTGTGCGTGTGATGTTAAATGTTTGAACCAAGGTTAACGGTTTAAAGTGTCAGAGAATGGGTGGTGATTTTTTGACGTCCTCCCATGATCTGAAGTTAGCGTTCGTGTTTGTGTTGGTGAAAGTTTAAGAAATGTACAACTGTCGGTTCAGCTCTCTGGTGCTCCCTGCTGGCAGTATCACTATACTGTCCTCCTGTTTCACAAAAACAGTTTTGAGAGACGTTGTCAGTTTTTGTATGTTGCTTAAATCCTCCAAAGCGGTTGGCAGTAAACATCAGGTCACGGTACGCCACGGAGTCAATGAGCTCGAGTTGAAAAATAAATAGCTTACAGCACCTGGTATTCCCAGGCGGTCTCCCATCCAAGTACTAACCAGGCCCGACCCTGCTTAGCTTCCGAGATCAGACGAGATCGGGCGTGTTCAGGGTGGTATTGCCGTAAGCAGTTAGTGCAGGCGCAAAACCAGGTTTTATACAGTAGCACATAAGGAGTGAGAAAGCTGCTGAGGCTCGACGTTACACTTTTACAAAAACAATCATTAGTTAGATATAAACGGCAGTAATTGATTCAGTAGGACTCCTTATCCATGTAAACGATCATTGTGACATCTGAATTCATTAATTATCTGAAATACACTGCGTGTGCGTGTGATGTTAAATGTTTGAACCAAGGTTAACGGTTAAAGTGTCAGAGAATGGGTGGTGATTTTTTGACGTCCTCCCATGATCTGAAGTGAGCGTGCGTGTTTGTGTTGGTGAAAGTTTAAGAAATGTACAACTGTCGTTTCAGCTCTCTGGTGCTCCCTGCTGGCAGTATCACTATACTGTCCTCATGTTTCACAAAAATAGTTTTGAGAGACGTTGTCAGTCTTTGTATGTTGCTTAAATCCTCCAAAGCGGTTGGCAGTAAACATCAGGTCACGGTAGGTCACGGTAGGTCACGGAGGCAATGAGCTCGAGTTGAAAAAGGAAAAGCTTACAGCACCTGGTATTCCCAGGCGGTCTCCCATCCAAGTACTAACCAGACCCGACCCTGCTTAGCTTCCGAGATCAGACGAGAGCGGGCGTGTTCAGGGTGGTATGGCCGTAAGCAGTTAGTGCAGGCGCAAAACCAGGTTTTATACAGTAGCACATAAGGAGTGAGAAAGCTGCTGAGGCTCGACGTTTCACTTTTACAAAAACAATAATTAGTTAGATATAAACGGCAGTAATTGATTCAGTAGGACTCCTTATCCATGTAAACGATCATTGTGACATCTGAATTCATTAATTATCTGAAATACACTGCGTGTGCGTTTGATGTTAAATGTTTGAACCAAGGTTAACGGTTAAAGTGTCAGAGAATGGGTGGTGATTTTTTGACGTCCTCCCATGATCTGAAGTGAGCGTGCGTGTTTGTGTTGATGAAAGTTTAAGAAATGTACAACTGTCGTTTCAGCTCTCTGGTGCTCCCTGCTGGCAGTATCACTATACTGTCCTCATGTTTCACAAAAATAGTTTTGAGAGACGTTGTCAGTTTTTGTATGTTGCTTAAATCCTCCAAAGCGGTTGGCAGTAAACATCAGGTCACGGTACGCCACGGTAGGCCACGGAGGCAATGAGCTCGAGTTGAAAAAGAAAAATCTTACAGCACCTGGTATTCCCAGGCGGTCTCCCATCCAAGTACTAACCAGGCCCGACCCTGCTTAGCTTCCGAGATCAGACGAGATCGGGCGTGTTCAGGGTGGTATGACCGTAAGCAATTAGTGCAGGCGCAAAACCAGGTTTTATACAGTAGCAGATAAGGAGTGAGAAAGCTGCTGAGGCTTGACGTTACACTTTTACAAAAACAATCATTAGTTAGATATAAACGGCAGTAATTGATTCAGTAGGACTCCTTATCCATGTAAACGATCATTGTGACATCTGAATTCATTAATTATCTGAAATACACTGCGTGTGCGTGTGATGTTAAATGTTTGAACCAAGGTTAACGGTTAAAGTGTCAGAGAATGGGTGGTGATTTTTTGACGTCCTCCCATGATCTGAAGTGAGCGTGCGTGTTTGTGTTGGTGAAAGTTTAAGAAATGTACAACTGTCGTTTCAGCTTTCTGGTGCTCCCTGCTGGCAGTATCACTATACTGTCCTCATGTTTCACAAAAATAGTTTTGAGAGACGTTGTCAGTTTTTGTATGTTGCTTAAATCCTCCAAAGCGGTTGGCAGTAAACATCAGGTCACGGTACGCCACGGTAGGCCACGGAGGCAATGAGCTCGAGTTGAAAAATAAATAGCTTACAGCACCTGGTATTCCCAGGCGGTCTCCCATCCAAGTACTAACCAGGCCCGACCCTGCTTAGCTTCCGAGATCAGACGAGATCGGGCGTGTTCAGGGTGGAATGACAGTAAGCAATTAGTGCAGGCGCAAAACCAGGTTTTATACAGTAGCACATAAGGAGTGAGAAAGCTGCTGAGGCTCGACGTTACACTTTTACAAAAACAATCATTAGTTAGATATAAACGGCAGTAATTGATTCAGTAGGACTCCTTATCCATGTAAACGATCATTGTGACATCTGAATTCATTAATTATCTGAAATACACTGCGTGTGCGTGTGATGTTAAATGTTTGAACCAAGGTTAACGGTTAAAGTGTCAGAGAATGGGTGGTGATTTTTTGACGTCCTCCCATGATCTGAAGTGAGCGTTCGTGTTTGTGTTGGTGAAAGTTTAAGAAATGTACAACTGTCGGTTCAGCTCTCTGGTGCTCCCTGCTGGCAGTATCACTATACTGTCCTCACGTTTCACAAAAACAGTTTTGAGAGACGTTGTCAGTTTTTGTATGTTGCTTAAATCCTCCAAAGCGGTTGGCAGTAAACATCAGGTCACGGTACGCCACGGAGTCAATGCGCTCGAGTTGAAAAATAAATAGCTTACAGCACCTGGTATTCCCAGGCGGTCTCCCATCCAAGTACTAACCAGGCCCTACCCTGCTTAGCTTCCGAGATCAGACGAGATCGGGCGTGTTCAGGGTGGTATGGCCGTAAGCAATTAGTGCAGGCGCAAAACCAGGTTTTATACAGTAGCACATAAGGAGTGAGAAAGCTGCTGAGGCTCGACGTTACACTTTTACAAAAACAATCATTAGTTAGATATAAACGGCAGTAATTGATTCAGTAGGACTCCTTATCCATGTAAACGATCATTGTGACATCTGAATTCATTAATTATCTGAAATACACTGCGTGTGCGTGTGATGTTAAATGTTTGAACCAAGGTTAACGGTTAAAGTGTCAGAGAATGGGTGGTGATTTTTTGACGTCCTCCCATGATCTGAAGTTAGCGTTCGTGTTTGTGTTGGTGAAAGTTTAAGAAATGTACAACTGTCGGTTCAGCTCTCTGGTGCTCCCTGCTGGCAGTATCACTATACTGTCCTCATGTTTCACAAAATAATTTTGAGAGACGTTGTCAGTTTTTGTATGTTGCTTAAATCCTCCAAAGCGGTTGGCAGTAAACATCAGGTCACGGTACGCCACGGAGTCAATGAGCTCGAGTTGAAAAAGAAAAAGCTTACAGCACCTGGTATTCCCAGGCGGTCTCCCATCCTAGTACTAACCAGGCCCGACCCTGCTTAGCTTCCGAGATCAGACGAGATCGGGCGTGTTCAGGGTGGTATGGCCGTAAGCAATTAGTGCAGGCGCAAAACCAGGTTTTATACAGTAGGAGTGAGAAAGCTGCTGAGGCTCGACGTTACACTCTTACAAAAACAATCATTAGTTAGATATAAACGGCAGTAATTGATTCAGAAGGACTCCTTATCCATGTAAACGATCATTGTGACATCTGAATTCATTAATTATCTGAAATACACTGCGTGTGCGTGTGATGTTAAATGTTTGAACCAAGGTTAACGGTTAAAGTGTCAGAGAATGGGTGGTGATTTTTTGACGTCCTCCCATGATCTGAAGTGAGCGTGCGTGTTTGTGTTGGTGAAAGTTTAAGAAATGTACAACTGTCGGTTCAGCTCTCTGGTGCTCCCTGCTGGCAGTATCACTATACTGTCCTCATGTTTCACAAAAATAGTTTTGAGAGACGTTGTCAGTTTTTGTATGTTGCTTAAATCCTCCAAAGCGGTTGGCAGTAAACATCAGGTCACGGTACGCCACGGTAGGCCACGGAGTCAATGAGCTTGAGTTGAAAAAGAAAAAGCTTACAGCACCTGGTATTCCCAGGCTGTCTCCCATCCAAGTACTAACCAGGCCCGACCCTGCTTAGCTTCCGAGATCAGACAAGATCGGGCATGTTCAGGGTGGTATGGCCGTAAGCAATTAGTGCAGGCGCAAAACCAGGTTTTATACAGTAGCACATAAGGAGTGAGAAAGCTGCTGAGGCTCGACGTTACACTTTTACAAAAACAATCATTAGTTAGATATAAACGGCAGTAATTGATTCAGTAGGACTCCTTATCCATGTAAACGATCATTGTGACATCTGAATTCATTAATTATCTGAAATACACTGCGTGTGCGTGTGATGTTAAATGTTTGAACCAAGGTTAACGGTTAAAGTGTCAGAGAATGGGTGGTGATTTGTTGACGTCCTCCCATGATCTGGGCCCTGTACCACGAAGCTCGCTTAGAGGGTTAGCGAGGTATGTTGAGCTCCAAGCCTGGGTTAGTTGTACCACGAAAGTCGATCTCTTTTAGCGTCGCTGTATCACCATGGTGACTTATGCTCGCAACCAAACCTGGTCGGGAGCAGTTTTTTCGGCTTAGTCTAGCCGGAGATCGGCTACATAAATCGGCTGTGCGCAGCTTCCTAGCCCCTCCTCTGACAATGGCGTCACCATTTGTGGGTGTTCCCGTGGACCCCGGCGCACTTCTCGTACAGGCGTCTCTCCGGAGACAGGGTTTTACGGGACAAAACCGATCCCTTGGCATTGTCTGACGATATTCAGATTTCAGACTTTATTGTCATTGTACAAACAACGAAATTGGGGTTCTTCATGAGAGATACAGATTCTCATCAGAGGGTGTTCGTTATTTGATCGTCCTTTTGGACCTTATGTAGACAATGATTACTGTTGCGCATTGTGTGTCAGTGACAGAATGCTAGAGTGGAGGTAGCGCGTCAGTCTTGAATTTCTGCGCGGGAGGTTCGACTCCCAAGTGACGCGAATTTATGTGAAGCTTAAAAAGTCCTAATTCTAATTCATATGGAATACTTATTCACTAAAGCTTATGGAATTATATTTTTGTGATTATTTCGAACTTGAACCCATATTTTCAAGGCCGTGCTGGCACCACATCTATGGGGTAAAATGCATGATGAGAGACCGGCGAATTGAACCCCGGTCGCTGGCGTTCGGGTCTTATACTAATCCACTACCCTACAGCCGCTACCTCTCAGCGGTCGAAAACATGCAATATATTTCTTAAATAGGGTGTATTTAAAGTGAATTCCCTAAATTATAGAATAAGGCAGGATGGACGTTGCTTATGCATTTTTAAATCATCATCATTCTATTTGGATTAATGGCGAACAATTCTGCATTTGGCATAGTTATTTTACAGACAATATGCAGAATCTTTTCACTTACTCATATAGACTGCTTGATCTATCGTAAAGGTGAGAAAAATGACGCAAAAAATGCCCCTTTCACGTGAACGCGCACTGAACCTAAAGCGGAAAACCTGGTTCAACTAATTGAATCTAAGTGAGCTTCGTGGTACCATTTAACTCTGATTGCGAGTTGCGGCTCTGTCGAGCCAGGTTTTCCCAAGAAAGCCTGGGTATGTCAGCGAGCTTCGTGGTATAGGGCACAGGTCACGGTACGCCACGGTAGGCCACGGAGGCAATGAGCTCGAGTTGAAAAAGAAAAAGCTTACAGCACCTGGTATTCCCAGGCGGTCTCCCATTCAAGTACTAACCAGGCCCGACCCTGCTTAGCTTCCGAGATCAGACGAGATCGGGCGTGTTCAGGGTGGTATGGCCGTAAGCAAATAGTGCAGGCGCAAAACCAGGTTTTATACAGTAGCACATAAGGAGTGAGAAAGCTGCTGAGGCTCGACGTTACACTTTTACAAAAACAATCATTAGTTAGATATAAACGGCAGTAATTGATTCAGTAGGACTCCTTATCCATGTAAACGATCATTGTGACATCTGAATTCATTAATTATCTGAAATACACTGCGTGTGCGTGTGATGTTAAATGTTTGAACCAAGGTTAACGGTTAAAGTGTCAGAGAATGGGTGGTGATTTTTTGACGTCCTCCCATGATCTGAAGTGAGCGTGCGTGTTTGTGTTGGTGAAAGTTTAAGAAATGTACAACTGTCGTTTCAGCTCTCTGGTGCTCCCTGCTGGCAGTATCACTATACTGTCCTCATGTTTCACAAAAATAGTTTTGAGAGACGTTGTCAGTTTTTGTATGTTGCTTAAATCCTCCAAAGCGGTTGGCAGTAAACATCAGGTCACGGTATGCCACGGAGTCAATGAGCTCGAGTTGAAAAATAAATAGCATACAGCACCTGGTATTCCCAGGCGGTCTCCCATCCAAGTACTAACCAGGCCCGACCCTGCTTAGCTTCCGAGATCAGACGAGATCGGGCGTGTTCAGGGTGGTATGGCCGTAAGCAAATAGTGCAGGCGCAAAACCAGGTTTTATACAGTAGCACATAAGGAGTGAGAAAGCTGCTGAGGCTCGACGTTACACTTTTACAAAAACAATCATTAGTTAGATATAAACGGCAGTAATTGATTCAGTAGGACTCCTTATCCATGTAAACGATCATTGTGACATCTGAATTCATTAATTATCTGAAATACACTGCGTGTGCGTGTGATGTTAAATGTTTGAACCAAGGTTAACGGTTAAAGTGTCAGAGAATGGGTGGTGATTTTTTGACGTCCTCCCATGATCTGAAGTGAGCGTGCGTGTTTGTGTTGGTGAAAGTTTAAGAAATGTACAACTGTCGTTTCAGCTCTCTGGTGCTCCCTGCTGGCAGTATCACTATACTGTCCTCATGTTTCACAAAAATAGTTTTGAGAGACGTTGTCAGTTTTTGTATGTTGCTTAAATCCTCCAAAGCGGTTGGCAGTAAACATCAGGTCACGGTACGCCACGGAGTCAATGAGCTCGAGTTGAAAAAGAAAAAGCTTACAGCACCTGGTATTCCCAGGCGGTCTCCCATCCAAGTACTAACCAGCCCGACCCTGCTTAGTTTCCGAGATCAGACGAGATCGGGCGTGTTCAGGGTGGTATGGCCGTAAGCCAATAGTGCAGGCGCAAAACCAGGTTTTATACAGTAGCACATAAGGAGTGAGAAAGCTGCTGAGGCTCGACGTTACACTCTTACAAAAACAATCATTAGTTAGATATAAACGGCAGTAATTGATTCAGTAGAACTCCTTATCCATGTAAACGATCATTGTGACATCTGAATTCATTAATTATCTGAAATACACTGCGTGTGCGTGTGATGTTAAATGTTTGAACCAAGGTTAACGGTTAAAGTGTCAGAGAATGGGTGGTGATTTTTTGACGTCCTCCCATGATCTGAAGTGAGCGTGCGTGTTTGTGTTGGTGAAAGTTTAAGAAATGTACAACTGTCGTTTCAGCTCTCTGGTGCTCCCTGCTGGCAGTATCACTATACTGTCCTCATGTTTCACAAAAATAGTTTTGAGAGACGTTGTCAGTTTTTGTATGTTGCTTAAATCCTCCAAAGCGGTTGGCAGTAAACATCAGGTCACGGTACGCCACGGTAGGCCACGGAGTCAATGAGCTCGAGTTGAAAAAGAAAAAGCTTACAGCACCTGATATTCCCAGGCGGTCTCACATCCAAGTACTAACCAGGCCCGACCCTGCTTAGCTTCCAAGATCAGACGAGATCGGGCGTGTTCAGGGTGGTATGGCCGTAAGCAATTAGTGCAGGCGCAAAACCAGGTTTTATACAGTAGCACATAAGGAGTGAGAAAGCTGCTGAGGCTCGACGTTACACTCTTACAAAACAATCATTAGTTAGATATAAACGGCAGTAATTGATTCAGTAGAACTCCTTATCCATGTAAACGATCATTGTGACATCTGAATTCATTAATTATCTGAAATACACTGCGTGTGCGTGTGATGTTAAATGTTTGAACCAAGGTTAACGGTTAAAGTGTCAGAGAATGGGTGGTGATTTTTTGACGTCCTCCCATGATCTGAAGTGAGCGTGCGTGTTTGTGTTGGTGAAAGTTTAAGAAATGTACAACTGTCGGTTCAGCTCTCTGGTGCTCCCTGCTGGCAGTATCACTATACTGTCCTCATGTTTTACAAAAATAGTTTTGAGAGACGTTGTCAGTTTTTGTATGTTGCTTAAATTCTCCAAAGCGGTTGGCAGTAAACATCAGGTCACGGTACGCCACGGTAGGCCACGGAGTCAATGAGCTCGAGTTGAAAAAGAAAAAGCTTACAGCACCTGGTATTCCCAGGCGGTCTCCCATCCAAGTACTAACCAGGCCCGACCCTGCTTAGCTTCCGAGATCAGACGAGATCGGGCGTGTTTTTTTTTCCTTTTGGTGACACCCGTCACTACTTACAGCAACCTGGGCTTCAGAGGAGGTCTCCCATCCAATTACTAACCAGGCCCGACCCTGCTTAGCTTCCGAGTTCAGACGAGATCGGACGTGTTCAGGGTGGTATGGCCGTAAGCAATTAGTGCAGGCGCAAAACCAGGTTTTATACAGTAGCACATAAGGAGTGAGAAAGCTGCTGAGGCTCAACGTTACACTTTTACAAAAACAATCATTAGGTAGATATAAACGGCAGTAATTGATTCAGTAGGACTCCTTATCCATGTAAACGATCATTGTGACATCTGAATTCATTAATTATCTGAAATACACTGCGTGTGCGTGTGCTGTTAAATGTTTGAACCAAGGTTAACGGTTAAAGTGTCAGAGAATGGGTGGTGATTTTTTGACGTCCTCCCATGATCTGAAGTGAGCGTGCGTGTTTGTGTTGGTGAAAGTTTAAGAAATGTACAACTGTCGGTTCAGCTCTCTGGTGCTCCCTGCTGGCAGTATCACTATACTGTCCTCATGTTTCACAAAAATAGTTTTGAGAGACGTTGTCAGTTTTTGTATGTTGCTTAAATCCTCCAAAGCGGTTGGCAGTAAACATCAGGTCACGGTACGCCACGGTAGGCCACGGAGTCAATGAGCTCGAGTTGAAAAAGAAAAAGCTTACAGCACCTGGTATTCCCAGGCTGTCTCCCATCCAAGTACTAACCAGGCCCGACCCTGCTTAGCTTCCGAGATCAGACGAGATCGGGCGTGTTCAGGGTGGTATGGCCGTAAGCAATTAGTGCAGGCGCAAAACCAGGTTTTATACAGTAGCACATAAGGAGTGAGAAAGCTGCTGAGGCTCGACGTTACACTTTTACAAAAACAATCATTAGTTAGATATAAACGGCAGTAATTGATTCAGTAGGACTCCTTATCCATGTAAACGATCATTGTGACATCTGAATTCATTAATTATCTGAAATACACTGCGTGTGCGTGTGATGTTAAATGTTTGAACCAAGGTTAACGGTTAAAGTGTCAGAGAATGGGTGGTGATTTTTTGACGTCCTCCCATGATCTGAAGTGAGCGTGCGTGTTTGTGTTGGTGAAAGTTTAAGAAATGTACAACTGTCGGTTCAGCTCTCTGGTGCTCCCTGCTGGCAGTATCACTATACTGTCCTCATGTTTCACAAAAATAGTTTTGAGAGACGTTGTCAGTTTTTGTATGTTGCTTAAATCCTCCAAAGCGGTTGGCAGTAAACATCAGGTCACGGTACGCCACGGTAGGCCACGGAGTCAATGAGCTCGAGTTGAAAAAGAAAAGCTTACAGCACCTGGTATTCCCAGGCGGTCTCCCATCCAAGTACTAACCAGGCCCGACCCTGCTTAGCTTCCGAGATCAGACGAGATCGGGCGTGTTCAGGGTGGTATGGCCGTAAGCAATTAGTGCAGGCGCAAAACCAGGTTTTATACAGTAGCACATAAGGAGTGAGAAAGCTGCTGAGGCTCGACGTTACACTTTTACAAAAACAATCATTAGTTAGATATAAACGGCAGTAATTGATTCAGTAGGACTCCTTATCCATGTAAACGATCATTGTGACATCTGAATTCATTAATTATCTGAAATACACTGCGTGTGCGTGTGATGTTAAATGTTTGAACCAAGGTTAACGGTTAAAGTGTCAGAGAATGGGTGGTGATTTTTTGACGTCCTCCCATGATCTGAAGTGAGCGTGCGTGTTTGTGTTGGTGAAAGTTTAAGAAATGTACAACTGTCGGTTCAGCTCTCTGGTGCTCCCTGCTGGCAGTATCACTATACTGTCCTCATGTTTCACAAAAATAGTTTTGAGAGACGTTGTCAGTTTTTGTATGTTGCTTAAATCCTCCAAAGCGGTTGGCAGTAAACATCAGGTCACGGTACGCCACGGTAGGCCACGGAGTCAATGAGCTCGAGTTGAAAAAGAAAAGCTTACAGCACCTGGTATTCCCAGGCGGTCTCCCATCCAAGTACTAACCA
Source organism: Gadus chalcogrammus (assembly GCF_026213295.1). Classification (NCBI taxonomy): domain Eukaryota; kingdom Metazoa; phylum Chordata; class Actinopteri; order Gadiformes; family Gadidae; genus Gadus; species Gadus chalcogrammus. Next base: position 9,557,415 of record NC_079423.1, on the reverse strand, counting down.
GGCCCGACCCTGCTTAGCTTCCGAGATCAGACGAGATCGGGCGTGTTCAGGGTGGTATGGCCGTAAGCAATTAGTGCAGGCGCAAAACCAGGTTTTATACAGTAGCACATAAGGAGTGAGAAAGCTGCTGAGGCTCGACGTTACACTTTTACAAAAACAATCATTAGTTAGATATAAACGGCAGTAATTGATTCAGTAGGACTCCTTATCCATGTAAACGATCATTGTGACATCTGAATTCATTAATTATCTGAAATACACTGCGTGTGCGTGTGATGTTAAATGTTTGAACCAAGGTTAACGGTTAAAGTGTCAGAGAATGGGTGGTGATTTTTTGACGTCCTCCCATGATCTGAAGTGAGCGTGCGTGTTTGTGTTGGTGAAAGTTTAAGAAATGTACAACTGTCGGTTCAGCTCTCTGGTGCTCCCTGCTGGCAGTATCACTATACTGTCCTCATGTTTCACAAAAATAGTTTTGAGAGACGTTGTCAGTTTTTGTATGTTGCTTAAATCCTCCAAAGCGGTTGGCAGTAAACATCAGGTCACGGTACGCCACGGTAGGCCACGGAGTCAATGAGCTCGAGTTGAAAAAGAAAAAGCTTACAGCACCTGGTATTCCCAGGCGGTCTCCCATCCAAGTACTAACCAGGCCCGACCCTGCTTAGCTTCCGAGATCAGACGAGATCGGGCGTGTTCAGGGTGGTATGGCCGTAAGCAATTAGTGCAGGCGCAAAACCAGGTTTTATACAGTAGCACATAAGGAGTGAGAAAGCTGCTGAGGCTCGACGTTACACTTTTACAAAAACAATCATTAGTTAGATATAAACGGCAGTAATTGATTCAGTAGGACTCCTTATCCATGTAAACGATCATTGTGACATCTGAATTCATTAATTATCTGAAATACACTGCGTGTGCGTGTGATGTTAAATGTTTGAACCAAGGTTAACGGTTAAAGTGTCAGAGAATGGGTGGTGATTTTTTGACGTCCTCCCATGATCTGAAGTGAGCGTGCGTGTTTGTGTTGGTGAAAGTTTAAGAAATGTACAACTGTCGTTTCAGCTCTCTGGTGCTCCCTGCTGGCAGTATCACTATACTGTCCTCATGTTTCACAAAAATAGTTTTGAGAGACGTTGTCAGTTTTTGTATGTTGCTTAAATCCTCCAAAGCGGTTGGCAGTAAACATCAGGTCACGGTACGCCACGGTAGGCCACGGAGGCAATGAGCTCGAGTTGAAAAAGAAAAAGCTTACAGCACCTGGTATTCCCAGGCGGTCTCCCATCCAAGTACTAACCAGGCCCGACCCTGCTTAGCTTCCGAGATCAGACGAGATCGGGCGTGTTCAGGGTGGTATGGCCGTAAGCAATTAGTGCAGGCGCAAAACCAGGTTTTATACAGTAGCACATAAGGAGTGAGAAAGCTGCTGAGGCTCGACGTTACACTTTTACAAAAACAATCATTAGTTAGATATAAACGGCAGTAATTGATTCAGTAGGACTCCTTATCCATGTAAACGATCATTGTGACATCTGAATTCATTAATTATCTGAAATACACTGCGTGTGCGTGTGATGTTAAATGTTTGAACCAAGGTTAACGGTTAAAGTGTCAGAGAATGGGTGGTGATTTTTTGACGTCCTCCCATGATCTGAAGTGAGCGTGCGTGTTTGTGTTGGTGAAAGTTTAAGAAATGTACAACTGTCGGTTCAGCTCTCTGGTGCTCCCTGCTGGCAGTATCACTATACTGTCCTCATGTTTCACAAAAATAGTTTTGAGAGACGTTGTCAGTTTTTGTATGTTGCTTAAATCCTCCAAAGCGGTTGGCAGTAAACATCAGGTCACGGTACGCCACGGTAGGCCACGGAGTCAATGAGCTCGAGTTGAAAAAGAAAAAGCTTACAGCACCTGGTATTCCCAGGCGGTCTCCCATCCAAGTACTAACCAGGCCCGACCCTGCTTAGCTTCCGAGATCAGACGAGATCGGGCGTGTTCAGGGTGGTATGGCCGTAAGCAATTAGTGCAGGCGCAAAACCAGGTTTTATACAGTAGCACATAAGGAGTGAGAAAGCTGCTGAGGCTCGACGTTACACTTTACAAAAACAATCATTAGTTAGATATAAACGGCAGTAATTGATTCAGTAGGACTCCTTATCCATGTAAACGATCATTGTGACATCTGAATTCATTAATTATCTGAAATACACTGCGTGTGCGTGTGATGTTAAATGTTTGAACCAAGGTTAACGGTTAAAGTGTCAGAGAATGGGTGGTGATTTTTTGACGTCCTCCCATGATCTGAAGTGAGCGTGCGTGTTTGTGTTGGTGAAAGTTTAAGAAATGTACAACTGTCGGTTCAGCTCTCTGGTGCTCCCTGCTGGCAGTATCACTATACTGTCCTCATGTTTCACAAAAATAGTTTTGAGAGACGTTGTCAGTTTTTGTATGTTGCTTAAATCCTCCAAAGCGGTTGGCAGTAAACATCAGGTCACGGTACGCCACGGTAGGCCACGGAGTCAATGAGCTCGAGTTGAAAAAGAAAAAGCTTACAGCACCTGGTATTCCCAGGCGGTCTCCCATCCAAGTACTAACCAGGCCCGACCCTGCTTAGCTTCCGAGATCAGACGAGATCGGGCGTGTTCAGGGTGGTATGGCCGTAAGCAATTAGTGCAGGCGCAAAACCAGGTTTTATACAGTAGCACATAAGGAGTGAGAAAGCTGCTGAGGCTCGACGTTACACTTTTACAAAAACAATCATTAGTTAGATATAAACGGCAGTAATTGATTCAGTAGGACTCCTTATCCATGTAAACGATCATTGTGACATCTGAATTCATTAATTATCTGAAATACACTGCGTGTGCGTGTGATGTTAAATGTTTGAACCAAGGTTAACGGTTAAAGTGTCAGAGAATGGGTGGTGATTTTTTGACGTCCTCCCATGATCTGAAGTGAGCGTGCGTGTTTGTGTTGGTGAAAGTTTAAGAAATGTACAACTGTCGGTTCAGCTCTCTGGTGCTCCCTGCTGGCAGTATCACTATACTGTCCTCATGTTTCACAAAAATAGTTTTGAGAGACGTTGTCAGTTTTTGTATGTTGCTTAAATCCTCCAAAGCGGTTGGCAGTAAACATCAGGTCACGGTACGCCACGGTAGGCCACGGAGTCAATGAGCTCGAGTTGAAAAAGAAAAAGCTTACAGCACCTGGTATTCCCAGGCGGTCTCCCATCCAAGTACTAACCAGGCCCGACCCTGCTTAGCTTCCGAGATCAGACGAGATCGGGCGTGTTCAGGGTGGTATGGCCGTAAGCAATTAGTGCAGGCGCAAAACCAGGTTTTATACAGTAGCACATAAGGAGTGAGAAAGCTGCTGAGGCTCGACGTTACACTCTTTACAAAAACAATCATTAGTTAGATATAAACGGCAGTAATTGATTCAGTAGGACTCCTTATCCATGTAAACGATCATTGTGACATCTGAATTCATTAATTATCTGAAATACACTGCGTGTGCGTGTGATGTTAAATGTTTGAACCAAGGTTAACGGTTAAAGTGTCAGAGAATGGGTGGTGATTTTTTGACGTCCTCCCATGATCTGAAGTGAGCGTGCGTGTTTGTGTTGGTGAAAGTTTAAGAAATGTACAACTGTCGGTTCAGCTCTCTGGTGCTCCCTGCTGGCAGTATCACTATACTGTCCTCATGTTTCACAAAAATAGTTTTGAGAGACGTTGTCAGTTTTTGTATGTTGCTTAAATCCTCCAAAGCGGTTGGCAGTAAACATCAGGTCACGGTACGCCACGGTAGGCCACGGAGTCAATGAGCTCGAGTTGAAAAAGAAAAAGCTTACAGCACCTGGTATTCCCAGGCGGTCTCCCATCCAAGTACTAACCAGGCCCGACCCTGCTTAGCTTCCGAGATCAGACGAGATCGGGCGTGTTCAGGGTGGTATGGCCGTAAGCAATTAGTGCAGGCGCAAAACCAGGTTTTATACAGTAGCACATAAGGAGTGAGAAAGCTGCTGAGGCTCGACGTTACACTTTTACAAAAACAATCATTAGTTAGATATAAACGGCAGTAATTGATTCAGTAGGACTCCTTATCCATGTAAACGATCATTGTGACATCTGAATTCATTAATTATCTGAAATACACTGCGTGTGCGTGTGATGTTAAATGTTTGAACCAAGGTTAACGGTTAAAGTGTCAGAGAATGGGTGGTGATTTTTTGACGTCCTCCCATGATCTGAAGTGAGCGTGCGTGTTTGTGTTGGTGAAAGTTTAAGAAATGTACAACTGTCGGTTCAGCTCTCTGGTGCTCCCTGCTGGCAGTATCACTATACTGTCCTCATGTTTCACAAAAATAGTTTTGAGAGACGTTGTCAGTTTTTGTATGTTGCTTAAATCCTCCAAAGCGGTTGGCAGTAAACATCAGGTCACGGTACGCCACGGTAGGCCACGGAGTCAATGAGCTCGAGTTGAAAAAGAAAAAGCTTACAGCACCTGGTATTCCCAGGCGGTCTCCCATCCAAGTACTAACCAGGCCCGACCCTGCTTAGCTTCCGAGATCAGACGAGATCGGGCATGTTCAGGGTGGTATGGCCGTAAGCAATTAGTGCAGGCGCAAAACCAGGTTTTATACAGTAGCACATAAGGAGTGAGAAAGCTGCTGAGGCTCGACGTTACACTTTTACAAAAACAATCATTAGTTAGATATAAACGGCAGTAATTGATTCAGTAGGACTCCTTATCCATGTAAACGATCATTGTGACATCTGAATTCATTAATTATCTGAAATACACTGCGTGTGCGTGTGATGTTAAATGTTTGAACCAAGGTTAACGGTTAAAGTGTCAGAGAATGGGTGGTGATTTTTTGACGTCCTCCCATGATCTGAAGTGAGCGTGCGTGTTTGTGTTGGTGAAAGTTTAAGAAATGTACAACTGTCGGTTCAGCTCTCTGGTGCTCCCTGCTGGCAGTATCACTATACTGTCCTCATGTTTCACAAAAATAGTTTTGAGAGACGTTGTCAGTTTTTGTATGTTGCTTAAATCCTCCAAAGCGGTTGGCAGTAAACATCAGGTCACGGTACGCCACGGTAGGCCACGGAGTCAATGAGCTCGAGTTGAAAAAGAAAATGCTTACAGCACCTGGTATTCCCAGGCGGTCTCCCATCCAAGTACTAACCAGGCCCGACCCTGCTTAGCTTCCGAGATCAGACGAGATCGGGCGTGTTCAGGGTGGTATGGCCGTAAGCAATTAGTGCAGGCGCAAAACCAGGTTTTATACAGTAGCACATAAGGAGTGAGAAAGCTGCTGAGGCTCGACGTTACACTTTTACAAAAACAATCATTAGTTAGATATAAACGGCAGTAATTGATTCAGTAGGACTCCTTATCCATGTAAACGATCATTGTGACATCTGAATTCATTAATTATCTGAAATACACTGCGTGTGCGTGTGATGTTAAATGTTTGAACCAAGGTTAACGGTTAAAGTGTCAGAGAATGGGTGGTGATTTTTTGACGTCCTCCCATGATCTGAAGTGAGCGTGCGTGTTTGTGTTGGTGAAAGTTTAAGAAATGTACAACTGTCGGTTCAGCTCTCTGGTGCTCCCTGCTGGCAGTATCACTATACTGTCCTCATGTTTCACAAAAATAGTTTTGAGAGACGTTGTCAGTTTTTGTATGTTGCTTAAATCCTCCAAAGCGGTTGGCAGTAAACATCAGGTCACGGTACGCCACGGTAGGCCACGGAGTCAATGAGCTCGAGTTGAAAAAGAAAAAGCTTACAGCACCTGGTATTCCCAGGCGGTCTCCCATCCAAGTACTAACCAGGCCCGACCCTGCTTAGCTTCCGAGATCAGACGAGATCGGGCGTGTTCAGGGTGGTATGGCCGTAAGCAATTAGTGCAGGCGCAAAACCAGGTTTTATACAGTAGCACATAAGGAGTGAGAAAGCTGCTGAGGCTCGACGTTACACTTTTACAAAAACAATCATTAGTTAGATATAAACGGCAGTAATTGATTCAGTAGGACTCCTTATCCATGTAAACGATCATTGTGACATCTGAATTCATTAATTATCTGAAATACACTGCGTGTGCGTGTGATGTTAAATGTTTGAACCAAGGTTAACGGTTAAAGTGTCAGAGAATGGGTGGTGATTTTTTGACGTCCTCCCATGATCTGAAGTGAGCGTGCGTGTTTGTGTTGGTGAAAGTTTAAGAAATGTACAACTGTCGGTTCAGCTCTCTGGTGCTCCCTGCTGGCAGTATCACTATACTGTCCTCATGTTTCACAAAAATAGTTTTGAGAGACGTTGTCAGTTTTTGTATGTTGCTTAAATCCTCCAAAGCGGTTGGCAGTAAACATCAGGTCACGGTACGCCACGGTAGGCCACGGAGGCAATGAGCTCGAGTTGAAAAAGAAAAAGCTTACAGCACCTGGTATTCCCAGGCGGTCTCCCATCCAAGTACTAACCAGGCCCGACCCTGCTTAGCTTCTGAGATCAGACGAGATCGGGCGTGTTTTTTTTTTAATCTTTTTTATTATCAAAAATATATTCAATTTTATACAATTACGCATTCATTTATACATATATCAAATAAAAGTAAATGAAAAACTGCCCACAAATTAAACCACAAACCGCACAAACAATTAACTAAACACACTTTCTCTTTTAAATTAAAAATAAGAACCACACAGCAAAAACAGTATCTTTTCCCAAATACACTTACCCTCGAAATTAAACCGCCCCTCAGTCCCAAAGCACAAACCGAACAGCCCAAACCCAGAATTTTTAACCTCGAACATTTACCCACAAAATTAAACCACCCCTCATTCGAAAAAACACACAAAACCAAAATCCCACACAAAACTCCCTCGCTCTCCCACCTCCAAAATTATGCCACCCCCTTTAAACCACCCAAATCAACCCCAAACGGTGCCCTGCTCAGTCATCCATACAATTCCATTCTCATTCACACCACATACTCCCGCACTCTCTACAAACATACTCACAAACAAAGCCTCGTCCACAACATACAGCATTCGTAAGTGTCTTTTCCATTCATTCACAAACAGCCTCCATGCATCCAACTTTCTCCTTTCATACAGCGCAAAATTGCGCCTGTTAAAAATCGCCCTCCTTGCAAATCCAAAGATCATATTGATCATTTTCCAATTTCTATATTTCCTACTCACTCCCAAGAGTACAGACAATTCCCACCCCCGTTCCACCCAGCAGTCTCCCACACTGCACCCTCCCAGCAGCCCCTTGATTTTTCCCCAGAATTCCACTAGCTCGCAACAATACACAAAAATGTGATTCACGTCTTCATCCCCACTTTCACACACCATACACGTCCTCCCATACACTCCCCTGTGCATTTGGTGCAGGATGATGCATGTGAAAATCCTCCTGTGCCTTATCTTGAAATCAAGATCAAATATTGCATGCGGTGTGTGCGGTATGTTAATGTACTTCCACAAAATGTTGGGTGTAATGTCCGGATATGTGTCTGCCCATTTACTCTCACATGTGGGTTTTTGCACTCTATGTGTCAATGCATGCTTGTACCAAATCTTTGTCTTGACATCAGTAATGGCGTGTGACTCCCCCCCCAGGCACAGGAAGATTCCCACCGCATCATCCTGCCCAACCCTCCCCTTATTTCTAAACCCGTCCCCCCATTCACTCATCACACACTCTTCCACTCTCTCCAACACTTTCACAATCACTCCCCTCCTATATGTTATCCCCTTCTCTCTCATTATCCTAATCACTCTTTCTTTATCCCATCTCCCTCCCCTGTCGACTAGATCTCCCACCCGCTTCAGCCCCGCCCTCTCAAGAGCCACGCTCTTGATGACCCCTCCGCCCCCCTGTTTAAAATATGGGCTGGAGAGGAAAGGTAGCCTCATCACAGACGCTCTTGACTCGCATACGAGTGCAGTCTTATCAAACAGCAGGAACCACGCGTTGAGCACCTCCTGGAAGAACCGCGGCAGATGTGCATATGCCGCTGCGTTCTGCGTCTGCAACAAATTGTCATCACTTAAGAGACCAAATGTGCTCAGCCACTGGCTGAAGTGGCCCTTCCAGGCCGCCTCCCGACTTGCATCCCTAAATTTGCCTATCAATTTAGTTCGTAACGCAGTTCTTTTTGCGAGTACGTCCATCAATCCTAGCCCACCCTGATCATTGACCCTTATCAGCGTTCTATGCGCTATACTGGCTGCTTTGCTCCTCCAAATAAAGTCTCTAACGACTTTGGCAATCTTCTGCTCAGCCCAAGTCGGAAGCGCACAAGTGCTCAAGGCATGATTCACCTGCGACAACACTAGAGCATTGGTGACGGCCACCCTTCCCCTCAACAGCAGACCCCTAGCCCTCCACATACTCAGGGTCTTTTGCATACGCCCAATAACATCCTTCCACGTCAAATCATCGCATTCATTCTCATCACTACCAACATACACTCCGAGCACTTTTCTTTGATTCTCCACTACTTTGAATCCCCATTTGTTATCTAGGTCTTTGTTCCTACCCATCCCCATTATTTCAGATTTCTCCATATTAATTTTTGCTCCTGAAGCTCTCTCATACGTTTCTATATGTTTCAACACTATATCCACATCACTCTCACTTTTTACCATTACATTAATATCATCCGCATACTGCATTAAACTAATTTTTCCCTTACCTATTCCACACACTCTTTTGTCATTCAAAATTAAAGCCGCCAACGGCTCCGCCACCATGCTATAGAGCAGTGCTGACATTGGGCAGCCCTGCCTCACTGACCTCTTGACATCGAAAGAGTCAGTCAGAGCACCGTTACACTTAATTTTACTCTTAGCCCCCCCATAGAGCAATCCCACCCACCCCCTTAATTTAGTCCCAAATCCAAGTTTCTCCAGTACCCTCCCCAAAAATCCTGATCCACCCTATCAAACGCTTTGTTTAAATCAATCCCCAGCCACAATCCTCCCTCCCCTTCCATATCTCTAACTACCTGTTTTATTGTTAATATCGAATCCCCAATGTCCCTCCCCGGAATGCTATACGCTTGAGTTGGACCTATTACTGAGCCTATTACCTCCCTCATTCTATTCGCAAGTATCTTAGCAATAATTTTATAGTCAGTGTTGAGTAGACTGATTGGCCTATAGTTATCAAGATTTTTGTTATCACCCTTATTTTTATAAAAAATCGTAATTATGCCTAATCCCATACTCTCCGGGAGCCAGCCTGTTTTCTCCACATACTTGCAGAGTTTTTCAACCACCGGAGCCAGAATTCCCTTAAAGCCGACGTAAAACTCGGCTGTCAGACCATCACTCCCCGGGCTCTTATTCTTGTTTAGTCCATCAATAGCACTATAAATCTCTTGCACAGAAAATTCACAATCGCACCAAGCACTATCCTCCCTACTTAAAGTCCTCTCCAGTGCCTCTAGGCCTCTCCCACACTATCCTCATCACATGCATCTTTTTTAAATAAACACTCATAATAATCCCTAACTACTTTTAATATCTCTTCCTTATCAGTTATTATTTGACCACCATTATCTAATACCTCCTTTATCTCCGTTTTATTTTGTTTTTGTTTTTCCAAACCCAGGAAAAAGGCTGTGCTCCTTTCCCCTTCGTACATATATTGTATCCTGCTTCTAATAGCAGCCCCTCTACACTTCGCTACCTCTAAGGCACTCAATTTTTCTTTTAAATCCACATATTTTTCCGTACATATATTACCCTCCTCATCTAACAGTTTAATTTCCTCATTTAGTTGTTTTCTCAAATGAACCTCCTCTGCATTTTCCCTTTTCCTTTTTTCTATACCATACCTGACACATTTGTTTTTAATTCTTATTTTCACACTCTCCCACCACACACTCATATTCGCATCATCATTCCATTCATCCATCGTTCTCTTCAAAAAAAAAACCCATGCTCTTCATAAACACAGCATCTCCCAAAAAGCTGGCATTAAAGCACCAAGGCCTCTGGTTGACACTCCCTCCCCTCCCTCCCACCTCTAACCTAATCCCCGCGTGGTCACTCCAGGTATTATTGATGTATTCCACACTCTTAATTAATTTAACATTACCACTTTGTACCAACACAAAGTCAATCCTACTCTGTTTCAGAGTATTAGCAACAAGTTGCCTCCTTGAAAAAACCTTTTCCCACGGGTGTAGGACTCTCCATATGTCTACCAATTGATAGTTCTCCATCAAGTCCCTAAGGGTTTGCCTAGTGCTGTCCCCTTTAAACGTATTGTTACTCGATAAATCAGACCGAGTCAAAATAACATTAAAATCCCCCACAATCATACAGTTAGGGTTGCACCACACATTTAAACCAGCCAAAAAAACCCTCCTCTCCTTCTCCCCATTGGGTGCATGTAAATTAATTATTCTAAGTTCCCTCCCCTCATAAACACAATCAACAACTAACAACCTCCCCTCTAAATCTCTATGAACTAAATTAATCCCCGTTATTTTAGCACTATTAAAACATATTGCCACTCCCCTGGCCCTGGGAGTCCCTTCAGAAAAATAAATCTGGCCTTTCCACTGCTTTCTACTCCTATTCAGTAGGTTGTCATCCCACCTAGTTTCCTGTAAACACAAAATATCAGCTCTTATGTCCAATATGGCATTTCTTTTATATTCAGTTCTCATACCGTTCGCATTCAGGGAAAAAATAACCAAAGCCATAAATAATAAAAAATAAAATAAGGAAAAACCAACGAAAAAGAGCCAGCTAGCACAATAACCTTCATCAAAAAAATTAACAATTCTTATTCTTCTTCCCACTCCCCTCCGTCTTTTGCTTTGCGGACATCCTTTTTTTAGCCTCCCTTAGCTCCTCCATGTCCATATCACTCCCCGAGCTCCCTCCCTCACAGTATTATCCACAAAATCCCCACTCTCACCCACCTCATCATTGCCCCAAGTCATTTTAAGTACAGTTTTCCCCGTCCCATCCCCAAACATTCTTATCCCTTCCCGTCTTTCACCTCTGCCTCTCACGCTCCTGTCTCCCTGCCGCCGCGGCAGGCCCTCGCTCCGCTCTCCCCTCAGGTCCGCAGGCTGGCCCGAGGTGAGCTCCTCCTCCAGCAACGTGGGGAATTCCTCCCCCCCAGAGGCACCGTCCCGGTCCATGCTCGCGCCCATGCCCTCCTGCTCGTCCTCACCACCACCGTCATCCGGCGCCCCCGGTTCGTCACCATCCAGCTCGCCGCCGTCCTCCTCCGCCTCCTTCTCCACCGGGCATATACAGTCTCTCTCTCTCCTCCGGCATGTCAGACACTTTGCCACCCCAGTGGCACACTCCCGAGCGTAGTGGCCCTGGCATCCGCAATTATGACAGGTAAAATCCGGGCACTCACGCAGGATGTGGCCCGGCTGCATACAGCTCCTACAAACCTTCATCTGGCGGTCGTGGATTACTCTAAAGTATTCAACACCCGTTGCGGTATTGAATTTAGTGGAATATGGCAAGGATTGCACGAGCTCATTAAATTTGACCCGTACAATCCTTGTACCATCGGCAATATTGGTGCCCGGCCACATCCTCCTCTTGATGGACGAAAGCGCCCGGACTCCCCACCCACTTAGTTTATCCAGGATTTCCGCATCAGAAATGTATGCTGGCAGGGTAAGAAAGGAAACCACCAGCTCGTCATTACATAGTTCTCTGGCAATAATCCTAGTGTTGTGTATTTTAAACCCATCGAGCAGACGGTCCTTCCCCCTCTCTCCGCACACCGTCACCTCCAGCTTCCCGAGGGCCAGCACCCTACAGGCCCTGATTTCTCCGCACACGACCGCCATAGCCTTCATTAATTCTCCTATGGGTATAACGTCCCCGCACTGCTCCACGCAAACCGTGAGCCTCCTCTCATACATGCGCTCTACCTTCTTAATCCCGTCCACTGTTTCTCCACCAGCCACCTGCTCTTGCCCGCCTCCAGCCGCCTTGCCGTTCCCATCTCCCCCGCTCTCTCCTTCTCTCCTTTCTCCTCCCGACTCCTCCGCAACACTCCTTCCTCCTCGCAACCCGCCAGCTTTTCCGTCCTCCTCCACCTCAAGTCCTGCTCCATTCACCGTCCCTCCAGCTCGCTGCCCGCCGGCACTCATTTCGCCCGGTGGCTTCGCCGAAGCTAGGCCCCGGATCATTCTCGCCTCCACCGTTGCAAACAAACAAAAACGACTGGAAAAGTATATGTATAATAACTCAGGGCGATCCCCCAACAGTCTATGACTGCGGGGGACGAAAAAAAAACACAAAATAACTGGGTTGTTAGACCAGATAGCAACACTCCAAAATTCTCTCCACCAGAACAAACAATTACCATGCGGCTGTCCAAAAAAACACTACGTACTCCGACACTGTAGGGGGCGTCAGGGTGGTATGGCCGTAAGCAATTAGTGCAGGCGCAAAACCAGGTTTATACAGTAGCACATAAGGAGTGAGAAAGCTGCTGAGGCTCGACGTTACACTCTTACAAAAACAATCATTAGTTAGATATAAACGGCAGTAATTGATTCAGTAGGACTCCTTATCCATGTAAACGATCATTGTGACATCTGAATTCATTAATTATCTGAAATACACTGCGTGTGCTTGTGATGTTAAATGTTTGAACCAAGGTTAACGGTTAAAGTGTCAGAGAATGGGTGGTGATTTTTTGACGTCCTCCCATGATCTGAAGTGAGCGTGCGTGTTTGTGTTGGTGAAAGTTTAAGAAATGTACAACTGTCGGTTCAGCTCTCTGGTGCTCCCTGCTGGCAGTATCACTATACTGTCCTCATGTTTCACAAAAATAGTTTTGAGAGACGTTGTCAGTTTTTGTATGTTGCTTAAATCCTCCAAAGCGGTTGGCAGTAAACATCAGGTCACGGTACGCCACGGTAGGCCACGGAGGCAACGAGCTCGAGTTGAAAAAGAAAAAGCTTACAGCACCTGGTATTCCCAGGCGGTCTCCCATCCAAGTACTAACCAGGCCCGACCCTGCTTAGCTTCCGAGATCAGACGATATCGGGCTTGTTCAGGGTGGTATGGCCGTAAGCAATTAGTGCAGGCGCAAAACCAGGTTTTATACAGTAGCACATAAGGAGTGAGGAAGCTGCTGAGGCTCGACGTTACACTCTTACAAAAACAATCATTAGTTAGATATAAACGGCAGTAATTGATTCAGTAGGACTCCTTATCCATGTAAACGATCATTGTGACATCTGAATTCATTAATTATCTGAAATACACTGCGTGTGCTTGTGATGTTAAATGTTTGAACCAAGGTTAACGGTTAAAGTGTCAGAGAATGGGTGGTGATTTTTTGACGTCCTCCCATGATCTGAAGTGAGCGTGCGTGTTTGTGTTGGTGAAAGTTTAAGAAATGTACAGCTGTCGGTTCAGCTCTCTGGTGCTCCCTGCTGGCAGTATCACTATACTGTCCTCATGTTTCACAAAAACAGTTTTGAGAGACGTTGTCAGTTTTTGTATGTTGCTTAAATCCTCCAAAGCGGTTGGCAGTAAACATCAGGTCACGGTACGCCACGGTAGGCCACGGAGGCAACGAGCTCGAGTTGAAAAAGAAAAAGCTTACAGCACCTGGTATTCCCAGGCGGTCTCCCATCCAAGAACTAACCAGGCCCGACCCTGCTTAGCTTCCGAGATCAGACGAGATCGGGGCGTGTTCAGGGTGGTATGGACGTAAGCAATTACTGCAGGCGCAAAACCAGGTTTTATACAGTAGCACATAAGGAGTGAGAAAGCTGCTGAGGCTTGACGTTACACTTTTACAAAAACAATCATTAGTTAGATATAAACGGCAGTAATTGATTCAGTAGGACTCCTTATCCATGTAAACGATCATTGTGACATCTGAATTCATTAATTATCTGAAATACACTGCGTGTGCAAGTGATGTTAAATGTTTGAAGCAAGGTTAACGGTTTAAAGTGTCAGAGAATGGGGTGGTGATTTTTTGACGTCCTCCCATGATCTGAAGTGAGCGTGCGTGTTTGTGTTGGTGAAAGTTTAAGAAATGTACAGCTGTCGGTTCAGCTCTCTGGTGCTCCCTGCTGGCAGTATCACTATACTGTTCTCATGTTTCACAAAAACAGTTTTGAGAGACGTTGTCAGTTTTGTATGTTGCTTAAATCCTCCAAAGCGGTTGGCAGTAAACATCAGGTCACGGTACGCCACGGAGTCAATGAGCTCGAGTTGAAAAAGAAAAAGCTTACAGCACCTGGTATTCCCAGGCGGTCTCCCATCCAAGTACTAACCAGGCCCGACCCTGCTTAGCTTCCGAGATCAGACGATATCGGGCTTGTTCAGGGTGGTATGGCCGTAAGCAATTAGTGCAGGCGCAAAACCAGGTTTTATACAGTAGCACATAAGGAGTGAGGAAGCTGCTGAGGCTCGACGTTACACTCTTACAAAAACAATCATTAGTTAGATATAAACGGCAGTAATTGATTCAGTAGGACTCCTTATCCATGTAAACGATCATTGTGACATCTGAATTCATTAATTATCTGAAATACACTGCGTGTGCGTGTGATGTTAAATGTTTGAACCAAGGTTAACGGTTAAAGTGTCAGAGAATGGGTGGTGATTTTTTGACGTCCTCCCATGATCTGAAGTGAGCGTGCGTGTTTGTGTTGGTGAAAGTTTAAGAAATGTACAGCTGTCGGTTCAGCTCTCTGGTGCTCCCTGCTGGCAGTATCACTATACTGTCCTCATGTTTCACAAAAACAGTTTTGAGAGACGTTGTCAGTTTTTGTATGTTGCTTAAATCCTCCAAAGCGGTTGGCAGTAAACATCAGGTCACGGTACTCCACGGAGTCAATGAGCTCGAGTTGAAAAATAAAAAGCTTACAGCACCAGGTATTCCCAGGCGTCTCCCATCCAAGTACTTACCAGGCCCGACCCTGCTTAGCTTCCGAGATCAGACGAGATCGCGCGTGTTCAGGGTGGTATGGCCGAAAGCAATTATTGCAGGCGCAAAACCAGGTTTTATACAGTAGCACATAAGGAGTGAGAAAGCTGCTGAGGCTCGACGTTTACACTCTTACAAAACAATCATTAGTTAGATATAAACGGCAGTAATTGATTCAGTAGGACTCCTTATCCATGTAAACGATCATTGTGACATCTGAATTCATTAATTATCTGAAATACACTGCGTGTGCGTGTGATGTTAAATGTTTGAACCAAGGTTAACGGTTAAAGTGTCAGAGAATGGGTGGTGATTTTTTGACGTCCTCCCATGATCTGAAGTGAGCGTGCGTGTTTGTGTTGGTGAAAGTTTAAGAAATTTACAACTGTCGGTTCAGCTCTCTGGTGCTCCCTGCTGGCAGTATCACTATACTGTCCTCATGTTTCACAAAATAGTTTTGAGAGACGTTGTCAGTTTTTGTATGTTGCTTAAATCCTCCAAAGCGGTTGGCAGTAAACATCAGGTCACGGTACGCCACGGTAGGCCACGGAGTCAATGAGCTCGAGTTGAAAAAGGAATTGCTTACAGCACCTGGTATTCCCAGGCGGTCTCCCATCCAAGTACTAACCAGGCCCGACCCTGCTTAGCTTTCGAGATCAGACGAGATCGGGCATGTTCAGGGTGGTATAGCCGTAAGCAAT
This sequence comes from Gadus chalcogrammus, assembly GCF_026213295.1. NCBI lineage: Eukaryota > Metazoa > Chordata > Actinopteri > Gadiformes > Gadidae > Gadus > Gadus chalcogrammus. The sequence goes on along the minus strand of NC_079423.1, from coordinate 9,541,757 downwards.
TAGTGCAGGCGCAAAACCAGGTTTATACAGTAGCACATAAGGAGTGAGAAAGCTGCTGAGGCTTGACGTTACACTTTTACAAAAACAATCATTAGTTAGATATAAACGGCAGTAATTGATTCAGTAGGACTCCTTATCCATGTAAACGATCATTGTGACATCTGAATTCATTAATTATCTGAATACACTGCGTGTGCAAGTGATGTTAAATGTTTGAAGCAAGGTTAACGGTTAAAGTGTCAGAGAATGGGTGGTGATTTTTGACGTCCTCCCATGATCTGAAGTGAGCGTGCGTGTTTGTGTTGGTGAAAGTTTAAGAAATGTACAACTGTCGGTTCAGCTCTCTGGTGCTCCCTGCTGGCAGTATCACTATACTGTCCTCATGTTTCACAAAAATAGTTTTGAGAGACGTTGTCAGTTTTTGTATGTTGCTTAAATCCTCCAAAGCGGTTGGCAGTAAACATCAGGTCACGGTACGCCACGGTAGGCCACGGAGTCAATGAGCTCGAGTTGAAAAGAAGATGCTTACAGCACCTGGTATTCCCAAGCAGTCTCCCATCCAAGTACTAACCAGGCCGACCCTGCTTAGCTACCGAGATCAGACGAGATCGGGCGTGTTTTTTTTTTTTTTTTTCTTTTGGTGACACCCGTCACTACTTACAGCAACCTGGGCTCTGAGGAGGTCTCCCATCCAAGTACTAACCAGGCCCGACCCTGCTTAGCTTCCGAGATCAGACGAGATCGGGCGTGTTCAGGGTGGTATGGCCGTAAGCAATTAGTGCAGGCGCAAAACCAGGTTTTATACAGTAGCACATAAGGAGTGAGAAAGCTGCTGAGGCTCGACGTTACACTTTTACAAAAACAATCATTAGTTAGATATAAACGGCAGTAATTGATTCAGTAGGACTCCTTATCCATGTAAACGATCATTGTGACATCTGAATTCATTAATTATCTGAAATACACTGCGTGTGCGTGTGATGTTAAATGTTTGAACCAAGGTTAACGGTTAAAGTGTCAGAGAATGGGTGGTGATTTTTTGACGTCCTCCCATGATCTGAAGTGAGCGTGCGTGTTTGTGTTGGTGAAAGTTTAAGAAATGTACAACTGTCGTTTCAGCTCTCTGGTGCTCCCTGCTGGCAGTATCACTATACTGTCCTCATGTTTCACAAAAATAGTTTTGAGAGACGTTGTCAGTTTTTGTATGTTGCTTAAATCCTCCAAAGCGGTTGGCAGTAAACATCAGGTCACGGTACGCCACGGTAGGCCACGGAGTCAATGAGCTCGAGTTGAAAAAAGAAATAAGCTCTCAGCACCTGGTATTCCCAGGCGGGTCTCCCATCCAAGTACTAACCAGGCCCGACCCTGCTTAGCTTCCGAGATCAGACGAGATCGGCGTGTTTCAGGGTGGTATGGCCGTAAGCAATTAGTACAGGCGCAAAACCAGGTTTTATACAGGTAGCACATAAGGAGTGAGAAAGCTGCTGAGGCTCGACGTTACACTTTTACAAAAACAATCATTAGTTAGATATAAACGGCAGTAATTGATTCAGTAGGACTCCTTATCCCTGTAAACGATCATTGTGACATCTGAATTCATTAATTATCTGAAATACACTGCGTGTGCGTGTGAAGTTAAATGTTTGAACCAAGGTTAACGGTTAAAGTGTCAGAGAATGGGTGGTGATTTTTTGACGTCCTCCCATGATCTGAAGTGAGCGTGCGTTGTTTGTGTTGGTGAAAGTTTAAGAAATGTACAACTGTCGGTTCAGCTCTCTGGTGCTCCCTGCTGGCAGTATCACTATACTGTCCTCATGTTTCACAAAAATAGTTTTGAGAGACGTTGTCAGTTTTTGTATGTTGCTTAAATCCTCCAAAGCGGTTGGCAGTAAACATCAGGTCACGGTACGCCCACGGTAGGCCACGGAGTCAATGAGCTCGAGTTGAAAAGAAAAAGCTTACAGCACCTGGTATTCCCAGGCGGACTCCATCCAAGTACTAACCAGGCCCGACCCTGCTTACTTTCCGAGATCAGACAAGATCGGACGTGTTTTTTTTTTCTTTTGGTGACACCCGTCACAACTTACAGCAACCTGGGCTTCTGAGGAGGTCTCCCATCCAAGTACTAATCAGGCCCGACCCTGCTTAGCTTCCGAGATCTGACGAGATCGGACGTTGTTCAGGGTGGTATGGCCGCAAGCATTAGTGCAGGCGCAAAACCAGGTTTTATACAGTAGCACATAAGGAGTGAGAAAGCTGCTGAGGCTCGACGTTACACTTTTACAAAAACAATCATTAGTTAGATATAACGGCAGTAATTGATTCAGTAGGACTCCTTATCCATGTAAACGATCATGTGACATCTGAATTCATTAATTATCTGAAATACACTGCGTGTGCGTGTGATGTTAAATGTTTGAACCAAGGTTAACGGTTCAAGTGTCAGACGAATGGTGGTGATTTTTGACGTCCTCCCATGATCTGAAGTGAGCATGCGTGTTTGTGTTGGTTGAAAGTTTAAGAAATGTACAACTGTCGTTTCAGCTCTCTGGTGCTCCCTGCTGGCAGTATCACTATACTGTCCTCATGTTTCACAAAAATAGTTTTGAGAGACGTTGTCAGTTTTTGTATGTTGCTTAAATCCTCCAAAGCGGTTGGCAGTAAACATCAGGTCACGGTACGCCACGGTAGACCACGGAGGCAATGAGCTCGAGTTGAAAAAGAA
>NC_079423.1:9483518-9538932 GCF_026213295.1 Gadus chalcogrammus | reverse complement strand
ATGGCCGTAAGCAATTAGTGCATGCGCAAAACCAGTTTTTAACAGTAGCACATAAGTATTTGATAAAGCTGCTGAGGCTCGAATTTACACTTTTACAAAACAATCGATTAGGTAGATATAAACGGGCAAGTAATTGATCAGAGTGGACTCCTTATCCATGTAACGTCATTGTGACATCTGATTCATTAATTACTGAAATACACTGCGGGTGTCGTGTGAGTTAAATGTTTGAACCAAGGTTAACGGTTAAAGTGTCAGAGAATGGGTGGTGATTTTTTGACGTCCTCCCATGATCTGAAGTGAGCGTGCGTGTTTGTGTTGGTGAAAGTTTAAGAAAGGTACAACTGTCGGTTCAGCTCTCTGGTGCTCCCTGCTGGCAGTATCACTATACTGTCCTCATGTTTCACAAAAATAGTTTTGAGAGACTTTGTCAGTTTTTGTATGTTGCTTAAATCCTCCAAAGCGGTTGGCAGTAAACATCAGGTCACGGTACGACCACGGTAGGCCACGGAGTCAATGAGCTCGAGTTGAAAAAGAAAAAGCTTACAGCACCTGGTATTCCCAGGCGGTCTCCCATCCAAGTACTAACCAGGCCCGACCCTGCTTAGCTTCCGAGATCAGACGAGATCGGGCGTGTTCAGGGTGGTATGGCCGTAATCAATTAGTGCAGGCGCAAAACCAGGTTTTATACAGTAGCACATAAGGAGTGAGAAAGCTGCTGAGGCTCGAACGTTACACTCTTTACAAAACAATCATTAGTTAGATATAAACGGCAGTAATTGATTCAGTAGACTCCTTATCCATGTAAACGATCATTGTGACATCTGAATTCATTAATTATCTGAAATACACTGCGTGTGCGTGTGATGTTAAATGTTTGAACCAAGGTTAACGGTTAAAGTGTCAGAGAATGGGTGGTGATTTTTTGACGTCCTCCCATGATCTGAAGTGAGCGTGCGTGTTTGTGTTGGTGAAAGTTTAAGAAATGTACAACTGTCGGTTCAGCTCTCTGGTGCTCCCTGCTGGCAGTATCACTATACTGTCCTCATGTTTCACAAAAATAGTTTTGAGAGACGTTGTCAGTTTTTGTATGTTGCTTAAATCCTCCAAAGCGGTTGGCAGTAAACATCAGGTCACGGTACGCCACGGTAGGCCACGGAGGCAATGAGCTCGAGTTGAAAAAAGAAAAAGCTTACAGCACCTGGTATTCCCAGGCGTCTCCCATCCAAGTACTAACCAGGCCCGACCCTGCTTAGCTTCCGAGATCAGACGAGATCGGGCAGTGTTCAGGGTGGTAATGGCCGTAAGCAATTAGTGCAGGGCGCAAAACCAGGTTTTATACAGTAGCACATAAGGAGTGAGAAAGCTGCTGAGGCTCGACGTTACACTTTTACAAAAACAATCATTAGTTAGATATAAACGGCAGTAATTGATTCAGTAGGACTCCTTATCCATGTAAACGATCATTGTGACATCTGAATTCATTAATTATCTGAAATACCCTGCGTGTGCGTGTGATGTTAAATGTTTGAACCAAGGTTAACGGTTTAAAGTGTCAGAGAATGGGTGGTGATTTTTTGACGTCCTCCCATGATCTGAAGTGAGCGTGCGTGTTTGTGTTGGTGAAAGTTTAAGAAATGTACAACTGTCGGTTCAGCTCTCTGGTGCTCCCTGCTGGCAGTATCACTATACTGTCCTCATGTTTCACAAAAATAGTTTTGAGAGACGTTGTCAGTTTTTGTATGTTGCTTAAATCCTCCAAAGCGGTTGGCAGTAAACATCAGGTCACGGTACGCCACGGTAGGCCACGGAGGCAATGAGCTCGAGTTGAAAAAGAAAAAGCTTACAGCACCTGGTATTCCCAGGCGGTCTCCCATCCAAGTACTAACCAGGCCCGACCCTGCTTAGCTTCCGAGATCAGACGAGATCGGGCGTGTTCAGGGTGGTATGGCCGTAAGCAATTAGTGCAGGCGCAAAACCAGGTTTTATACAGTAGCACATAAGGAGTGAGAAAGCTGCTGAGGCTCGACGTTACACTCTTACAAAAACAATCATTAGTTAGATATAAACGGCAGTAATTGATTCAGTAGGACTCCTTATCCATGTAAACGATCATTGTGACATCTGAATTCATTAATTATCTGAAATACACTGCGTGTGCGTGTGATGTTAAATGTTTGAACCAAGGTTAACGGTTAAAGTGTCAGAGAATGGGTGGTGATTTTTTGACGTCCTCCCATGATCTGAAGTGAGCGTGCGTGTTTGTGTTGGTGAAAGTTTAAGAAATGTACAACTGTCGGTTCAGCTCTCTGGTGCTCCCTGCTGGCAGTATCACTATACTGTCCTCATGTTTCACAAAAATAGTTTTGAGAGACGTTGTCAGTTTTTGTATGTTGCTTAAATCCTCCAAAGCGGTTGGCAGTAAACATCAGGTCACGGTACGCCACGGTAGGCCACGGAGTCAATGAGCTCGAGTTGAAAAAGAAAAAGCTTACAGCACCTGGTATTCCCAGGCGGTCTCCCATCCAAGTACTAACCAGGCCCGACCCTGCTTAGCTTCCGAGATCAGACGAGATCGGGCGTGTTCAGGGTGGTATGGCCGTAATCAATTAGTGCAGGCGCAAAACCAGGTTTTATACAGTAGCACATAAGGAGTGAGAAAGCTGCTGAGGCTCGACGTTACACTCTTACAAAAACAATCATTAGTTAGATATAAACCGGCAGTAATTGATTCAGTAGGACTCCTTATCCATGTAAACGATCATTGTGACATCTGAATTCATTAATTATCTGAAATACACTGCGTGTGCGTGTGATGTTAAATGTTTGAACCAAGGTTAACGGTTAAAGTGTCAGAGAATGGGTGGTGATTTTTTGACGTCCTCCCATGATCTGAAGTGAGCGTGCGTGTTTGTGTTGGTGAAAGTTTAAGAAATGTACAACTGTCGGTTCAGCTCTCTGGTGCTCCCTGCTGGCAGTATCACTATACTGTCCTCATGTTTCACAAAAATAGTTTTGAGAGACGTTGTCAGTTTTTGTATGTTGCTTAAATCCTCCAAAGCGGTTGGCAGTAAACATCAGGTCACGGTACGCCACGGTAGGCCACGGAGGCAATGAGCTCGAGTTGAAAAAGAAAAAGCTTACAGCACCTGGTATTCCCAGGCGGTCTCCCATCCAAGTACTAACCAGGCCCGACCCTGCTTAGCTTCCGAGATCAGACGAGATCGGGCGTGTTCAGGGTGGTATGGCCGTAAGCAATTAGTGCAGGCGCAAAACCAGGTTTTATACAGTAGCACATAAGGAGTGAGAAAGCTGCTGAGGCTCGACGTTACACTTTTACAAAAACAATCATTAGTTAGATATAAACGGCAGTAATTGATTCAGTAGGACTCCTTATCCATGTAAACGATCATTGTGACATCTGAATTCATTAATTATCTGAAATACACTGCGTGTGCGTGTGATGTTAAATGTTTGAACCAAGGTTAACGGTTAAAGTGTCAGAGAATGGGTGGTGATTTTTTGACGTCCTCCCATGATCTGAAGTGAGCGTGCGTGTTTGTGTTGGTGAAAGTTTAAGAAATGTACAACTGTCGGTTCAGCTCTCTGGTGCTCCCTGCTGGCAGTATCACTATACTGTCCTCATGTTTCACAAAAATAGTTTTGAGAGACGTTGTCAGTTTTTGTATGTTGCTTAAATCCTCCAAAGCGGTTGGCAGTAAACATCAGGTCACGGTACGCCACGGTAGGCCACGGAGGCAATGAGCTCGAGTTGAAAAAGAAAAAGCTTACAGCACCTGGTATTCCCAGGCGGTCTCCCATCCAAGTACTAACCAGGCCCGACCCTGCTTAGCTTCCGAGATCAGACGAGATCGGGCGTGTTCAGGGTGGTATGGCCGTAAGCAATTAGTGCAGGCGCAAAACCAGGTTTTATACAGTAGCACATAAGGAGTGAGAAAGCTGCTGAGGCTCGACGTTACACTCTTACAAAACAATCATTAGTTAGATATAAACGGCAGTAATTGATTCAGTAGGACTCCTTATCCATGTAAACGATCATTGTGACATCTGAATTCATTAATTATCTGAAATACACTGCGTGTGCGTGTGATGTTAAATGTTTGAACCAAGGTTAACGGTTAAAGTGTCAGAGAATGGGTGGTGATTTTTTGACGTCCTCCCATGATCTGAAGTGAGCGTGCGTGTTTGTGTTGGTGAAAGTTTAAGAAATGTACAACTGTCGGTTCAGCTCTCTGGTGCTCCCTGCTGGCAGTATCACTATACTGTCCTCATGTTTCACAAAAATAGTTTTGAGAGACGTTGTCAGTTTTTGTATGTTGCTTAAATCCTCCAAAGCGGTTGGCAGTAAACATCAGGTCACGGTACGCCACGGTAGGCCACGGAGTCAATGAGCTCGAGTTGAAAAAGAAAAAGCTTACAGCACCTGGTATTCCCAGGCGGTCTCCCATCCAAGTACTAACCAGGCCCGACCCTGCTTAGCTTCCGAGATCAGACGAGATCGGGCGTGTTCAGGGTGGTATGGCCGTAAGCAATTAGTGCAGGCGCAAAACCAGGTTTTATACAGTAGCACATAAGGAGTGAGAAAGCTGCTGAGGCTCGACGTTACACTTTTACAAAAACAATCATTAGTTAGATATAAACGGCAGTAATTGATTCAGTAGGACTCCTTATCCATGTAAACGATCATTGTGACATCTGAATTCATTAATTATCTGAAATACACTGCGTGTGCGTGTGATGTTAAATGTTTGAACCAAGGTTAACGGTTAAAGTGTCAGAGAATGGGTGGTGATTTTTTGACGTCCTCCCATGATCTGAAGTGAGCGTGCGTGTTTGTGTTGGTGAAAGTTTAAGAAATGTACAACTGTCGGTTCAGCTCTCTGGTGCTCCCTGCTGGCAGTATCACTATACTGTCCTCATGTTTCACAAAATTAGTTTTGAGAGACGTTGTCAGTTTTTGTATGTTGCTTAAATCCTCCAAAGCGGTTGGCAGTAAACATCAGGTCACGGTACGCCACGGTAGGCCACGGAGTCAATGAGCTCGAGTTGAAAAAGAAAAAGCTTACAGCACCTGGTATTCCCAGGCGGTCTCCCATCCAAGTACTAACCAGGCCCGACCCTGCTTAGCTTCCGAGATCAGACGAGATCGGGCGTGTTCAGGGTGGTATGGCCGTAAGCAATTAGTGCAGGCGCAAAACCAGGTTTTATACAGTAGCACATAAGGAGTGAGAAAGCTGCTGAGGCTCGACGTTACACTCTTACAAAAACAATCATTAGTTAGATATAAACGGCAGTAATTGATTCAGTAGGACTCCTTATCCATGTAAACGATCATTGTGACATCTGAATTCATTAATTATCTGAAATACACTGCGTGTGCGTGTGATGTTAAATGTTTGAACCAAGGTTAACGGTTAAAGTGTCAGAGAATGGGTGGTGATTTTTTGACGTCCTCCCATGATCTGAAGTGAGCGTGCGTGTTTGTGTTGGTGAAAGTTTAAGAAATGTACAACTGTCGTTTCAGCTCTCTGGTGCTCCCTGCTGGCAGTATCACTATACTGTCCTCATGTTTCACAAAAATAGTTTTGAGAGACGTTGTCAGTTTTTGTATGTTGCTTAAATCCTCCAAAGCGGTTGGCAGTAAACATCAGGTCACGGTACGCCACGGTAGGCCACGGAGTCAATGAGCTCGAGTTGAAAAAGAAAAAGCTTACAGCACCTGGTATTCCCAGGCGGTCTCCCATCCAAGTACTAACCAGGCCCGACCCTGCTTAGCTTCCGAGATCAGACGAGATCGGGCGTGTTCAGGGTGGTATGGCCGTAATCAATTAGTGCAGGCGCAAAACCAGGTTTTATACAGTAGCACATAAGGAGTGAGAAAGCTGCTGAGGCTCGACGTTACACTCTTACAAAAACAATCATTAGTTAGATATAAACGGCAGTAATTGATTCAGTAGGACTCCTTATCCATGTAAACGATCATTGTGACATCTGAATTCATTAATTATCTGAAATACACTGCGTGTGCGTGTGATGTTAAATGTTTGAACCAAGGTTAACGGTTAAAGTGTCAGAGAATGGGTGGTGATTTTTTGACGTCCTCCCATGATCTGAAGTGAGCGTGCGTGTTTGTGTTGGTGAAAGTTTAAGAAATGTACAACTGTCGGTTCAGCTCTCTGGTGCTCCCTGCTGGCAGTATCACTATACTGTCCTCATGTTTCACAAAAATAGTTTTGAGAGACGTTGTCAGTTTTTGTATGTTGCTTAAATCCTCCAAAGCGGTTGGCAGTAAACATCAGGTCACGGTACGCCACGGTAGGCCACGGAGGCAATGAGCTCGAGTTGAAAAAGAAAAAGCTTACAGCACCTGGTATTCCCAGGCGGTCTCCCATCCAAGTACTAACCAGGCCCGACCCTGCTTAGCTTCCGAGATCAGACGAGATCGGGCGTGTTCAGGGTGGTATGGCCGTAAGCAATTAGTGCAGGCGCAAAACCAGGTTTTATACAGTAGCACATAAGGAGTGAGAAAGCTGCTGAGGCTCGACGTTACACTTTTACAAAAACAATCATTAGTTAGATATAAACGGCAGTAATTGATTCAGTAGGACTCCTTATCCATGTAAACGATCATTGTGACATCTGAATTCATTAATTATCTGAAATACACTGCGTGTGCGTGTGATGTTAAATGTTTGAACCAAGGTTAACGGTTAAAGTGTCAGAGAATGGGTGGTGATTTTTTGACGTCCTCCCATGATCTGAAGTGAGCGTGCGTGTTTGTGTTGGTGAAAGTTTAAGAAATGTACAACTGTCGGTTCAGCTCTCTGGTGCTCCCTGCTGGCAGTATCACTATACTGTCCTCATGTTTCACAAAAATAGTTTTGAGAGACGTTGTCAGTTTTTGTATGTTGCTTAAATCCTCCAAAGCGGTTGGCAGTAAACATCAGGTCACGGTACGCCACGGTAGGCCACGGAGTCAATGAGCTCGAGTTGAAAAAGAAAAAGCTTACAGCACCTGGTATTCCCAGGCGGTCTCCCATCCAAGTACTAACCAGGCCCGACCCTGCTTAGCTTCCGAGATCAGACGAGATCGGGCGTGTTCAGGGTGGTATGGCCGTAAGCAATTAGTGCAGGCGCAAAACCAGGTTTTATACAGTAGCACATAAGGAGTGAGAAAGCTGCTGAGGCTCGACGTTACACTTTTACAAAACAATCATTAGTTAGATATAAACGGCAGTAATTGATTCAGTAGGACTCCTTATCCATGTAAACGATCATTGTGACATCTGAATTCATTAATTATCTGAAATACACTGCGTGTGCGTGTGATGTTAAATGTTTGAACCAAGGTTAACGGTTAAAGTGTCAGAGAATGGGTGGTGATTTTTTGACGTCCTCCCATGATCTGAAGTGAGCGTGCGTGTTTGTGTTGGTGAAAGTTTAAGAAATGTACAACTGTCGTTTCAGCTCTCTGGTGCTCCCTGCTGGCAGTATCACTATACTGTCCTCATGTTTCACAAAAATAGTTTTGAGAGACGTTTTCAGTTTTTGTATGTTGCTTAAATCCTCCAAAGCGGTTGGCAGTAATCATCAGGTCACGGTACGCCACGGTAGGCCACGGAGGCAATGAGCTCGAGTTGAAAAAGAAAAAGCATACAGCACCTGGTATTCCCAGGCGGTCTCCCATCCAAGTACTAACCAGGCCCTACCCTGCTTAGCTTCCGAGATCAGACGAGATCGGGCGTGTTCAGGGTGGTATGGCCGTAAGCAATTAGTACAGGCGCAAAACCAGGTTTTATACAGTAGCACATAAGGAGTGAGAAAGCTGCTGAGGCTCGACGTTACACTTTTACAAAAACAATCATTAGTTAGATATAAACGGCAGTAATTGATTCAGTAGGACTCCTTATCCATGTAAACGATCATTGTGACATCTGAATTCATTAATTATCTGAAATACACTGCGTGTGCGTGTGATGTTAAATGTTTGAACCAAGGTTAACGGTTAAAGTGTCAGAGAATGGGTGGTGATTTTTTGACGTCCTCCCATGATCTGAAGTGAGCGTGCGTGTTTGTGTTGGTGAAAGTTTAAGAAATGTACAACTGTCGGTTCAGCTCTCTGGTGCTCCCTGCTGGCAGTATCACTATACTGTCCTCATGTTTCACAAAAATAGTTTTGAGAGACGTTGTCAGTTTTTGTATGTTGCTTAAATCCTCCAAAGCGGTTGGCAGTAAACATCAGGTCACGGTACGCCACGGTAGGCCACGGAGGCAATGAGCTCGAGTTGAAAAAGAAAAAGCTTACAGCACCTGGTATTCCCAGGCGGTCTCCCATCCAAGTACTAACCAGGCCCGACCCTGCTTAGCTTCCGAGATCAGACGAGATCGGGCGTGTTCAGGGTGGTATGGCCGTAAGCAATTAGTGCAGGCGCAAAACCAGGTTTTATACAGTAGCACATAAGGAGTGAGAAAGCTGCTGAGGCTCGACGTTACACTCTTACAAAAACAATCATTAGTTAGATATAAACGGCAGTAATTGATTCAGTAGGACTCCTTATCCATGTAAACGATCATTGTGACATCTGAATTCATTAATTATCTGAAATACACTGCGTGTGCGTGTGATGTTAAATGTTTGAACCAAGGTTAACGGTTAAAGTGTCAGAGAATGGGTGGTGATTTTTTGACGTCCTCCCATGATCTGAAGTGAGCGTGCGTGTTTGTGTTGGTGAAAGTTTAAGAAATGTACAACTGTCGGTTCAGCTCTCTGGTGCTCCCTGCTGGCAGTATCACTATACTGTCCTCATGTTTCACAAAAATAGTTTTGAGAGACGTTGTCAGTTTTTGTATGTTGCTTAAATCCTCCAAAGCGGTTGGCAGTAAACATCAGGTCACGGTACGCCACGGTAGGCCACGGAGTCAATGAGCTCGAGTTGAAAAAGAAAAAGCTTACAGCACCTGGTATTCCCAGGCGGTCTCCCATCCAAGTACTAACCAGGCCCGACCCTGCTTAGCTTCCGAGATCAGACGAGATCGGGCGTGTTCAGGGTGGTATGGCCGTAAGCAATTAGTGCAGGCGCAAAACCAGGTTTTATACAGTAGCACATAAGGAGTGAGAAAGCTGCTGAGGCTCGACGTTACACTTTTACAAAAACAATCATTAGTTAGATATAAACGGCAGTAATTGATTCAGTAGGACTCCTTATCCATGTAAACGATCATTGTGACATCTGAATTCATTAATTATCTGAAATACACTGCGTGTGCGTGTGATGTTAAATGTTTGAACCAAGGTTAACGGTTAAAGTGTCAGAGAATGGGTGGTGATTTTTTGACGTCCTCCCATGATCTGAAGTGAGCGTGCGTGTTTGTGTTGGTGAAAGTTTAAGAAATGTACAACTGTCGTTTCAGCTCTCTGGTGCTCCCTGCTGGCAGTATCACTATACTGTCCTCATGTTTCACAAAAATAGTTTTGAGAGACGTTGTCAGTTTTTGTATGTTGCTTAAATCCTCCAAAGCGGTTGGCAGTAAACATCAGGTCACGGTACGCCACGGTAGGCCACGGAGGCAATGAGCTCGAGTTGAAAAAGAAAAAGCTTACAGCACCTGGTATTCCCAGGCGGTCTCCCATCCAAGTACTAACCAGGCCCGACCCTGCTTAGCTTCCGAGATCAGACGAGATCGGGCGTGTTCAGGGTGGTATGGCCGTAAGCAATTAGTGCAGGCGCAAAACCAGGTTTTATACAGTAGCACATAAGGAGTGAGAAAGCTGCTGAGGCTCGACGTTACACTCTTACAAAAACAATCATTAGTTAGATATAAACGGCAGTAATTGATTCAGTAGGACTCCTTATCCATGTAAACGATCATTGTGACATCTGAATTCATTAATTATCTGAAATACACTGCGTGTGCGTGTGATGTTAAATGTTTGAACCAAGGTTAACGGTTAAAGTGTCAGAGAATGGGTGGTGATTTTTTGACGTCCTCCCATGATCTGAAGTGAGCGTGCGTGTTTGTGTTGGTGAAAGTTTAAGAAATGTACAACTGTCGGTTCAGCTCTCTGGTGCTCCCTGCTGGCAGTATCACTATACTGTCCTCATGTTTCACAAAAATAGTTTTGAGAGACGTTGTCAGTTTTTGTATGTTGCTTAAATCCTCCAAAGCGGTTGGCAGTAAACATCAGGTCACGGTACGCCACGGTAGGCCACGGAGGCAATGAGCTCGAGTTGAAAAAGAAAAAGCTTACAGCACCTGGTATTCCCAGGCGGACTCCCATCCAAGTACTAACCAGGCCCGACCCTGCTTAGCTTCGAAGATCAGACGAGATCGGGCGTGTTCAGGGTGGTATGGCCGTAAGCAATTAGTGCAGGCGCAAAACCAGGTTTTATACAGTAGCACATAAGGAGTGAGAAAGCTGCTGAGGCTCGACGTTACACTCTTACAAAAACAATCATTAGTTAGATATAAACGGCAGTAATTGATTCAGTAGGACTCCTTATCCATGTAAACGATCATTGTGACATCTGAATTCATTAATTATCTGAAATACACTGCGTGTGCGTGTGATGTTAAATGTTTGAACCAAGGTTAACGGTTAAAGTGTCAGAGAATGGGTGGTGATTTTTTGACGTCCTCCCATGATCTGAAGTGAGCGTGCGTGTTTGTGTTGGTGAAAGTTTAAGAAATGTACAACTGTCGGTTCAGCTCTCTGGTGCTCCCTGCTGGCAGTATCACTATACTGTCCTCATGTTTCACAAAAATAGTTTTGAGAGACGTTGTCAGTTTTTGTATGTTGCTTAAATCCTCCAAAGCGGTTGGCAGTAAACATCAGGTCACGGTACGCCACGGTAGGCCACGGAGGCAATGAGCTCGAGTTGAAAAAGAAAAAGCTTACAGCACCTGGTATTCCCAGGCGGTCTCCCATCCAAGTACTAACCAGGCCCGACCCTGCTTAGCTTCCGAGATCAGACGAGATCGGGCGTGTTCAGGGTGGTATGGCCGTAAGCAATTAGTGCAGGCGCAAAACCAGGTTTTATACAGTAGCACATAAGGAGTGAGAAAGCTGCTGAGGCTCGACGTTACACTTTTACAAAAACAATCATTAGTTAGATATAAACGGCAGTAATTGATTCAGTAGGACTCCTTATCCATGTAAACGATCATTGTGACATCTGAATTCATTAATTATCTGAAATACACTGCGTGTGCGTGTGATGTTAAATGTTTGAACCAAGGTTAACGGTTAAAGTGTCAGAGAATGGGTGGTGATTTTTTGACGTCCTCCCATGATCTGAAGTGAGCGTGCGTGTTTGTGTTGGTGAAAGTTTAAGAAATGTACAACTGTCGGTTCAGCTCTCTGGTGCTCCCTGCTGGCAGTATCACTATACTGTCCTCATGTTTCACAAAAATAGTTTTGAGAGACGTTGTCAGTTTTTGTATGTTGCTTAAATCCTCCAAAGCGGTTGGCAGTAAACATCAGGTCACGGTACGCCACGGTAGGCCACGGAGTCAATGAGCTCGAGTTGAAAAAGAAAAAGCTTACAGCACCTGGTATTCCCAGGCGGTCTCCCATCCAAGTACTAACCAGGCCCGACCCTGCTTAGCTTCCGAGATCAGACGAGATCTGGCGTGTTCAGGGTGGTATGGCCGTAAGCAATTAGTGCAGGCGCAAAACCAGGTTTTATACAGTAGCACATAAGGAGTGAGAAAGCTGCTGAGGCTCGACGTTACACTTTTACAAAAACAATCATTAGTTAGATATAAACGGCAGTAATTGATTCAGTAGGACTCCTTATCCATGTAAACGATCATTGTGACATCTGAATTCATTAATTATCTGAAATACACTGCGTGTGCGTGTGATGTTAAATGTTTGAACCAAGGTTAACGGTTAAAGTGTCAGAGAATGGGTGGTGATTTTTTGACGTCCTCCCATGATCTGAAGTGAGCGTGCGTGTTTGTGTTGGTGAAAGTTTAAGAAATGTACAACTGTCGGTTCAGCTCTCTGGTGCTCCCTGCTGGCAGTATCACTATACTGTCCTCATGTTTCACAAAAATAGTTTTGAGAGACGTTGTCAGTTTTTGTATGTTGCTTAAATCCTCCAAAGCGGTTGGCAGTAAACATCAGGTCACGGTACGCCACGGTAGCCACGGAGTCAATGAGCTCGAGTTGAAAAAGAAAAAGCTTACAGCACCTGGTATTCCCAGGCGGTCTCCCATCCAAGTACTAACCAGGCCCGACCCTGCTTAGCTTCCGAGATCAGACGAGATCGGGCGTGTTCAGGGTGGTATGGCCGTAAGCAATTAGTGCAGGCGCAAAACCAGGTTTTATACAGTAGCACATAAGGAGTGAGAAAGCTGCTGAGGCTCGACGTTACACTCTTACAAAAACAATCATTAGTTAGATATAAACGGCAGTAATTGATTCAGTAGGACTCCTTATCCATGTAAACGATCATTGTGACATCTGAATTCATTAATTATCTGAAATACACTGCGTGTGCGTGTGATGTTAAATGTTTGAACCAAGGTTAACGGTTAAAGTGTCAGAGAATGGGTGGTGATTTTTTGACGTCCTCCCATGATCTGAAGTGAGCGTGCGTGTTTGTGTTGGTGAAAGTTTAAGAAATGTACAACTGTCGGTTCAGCTCTCTGGTGCTCCCTGCTGGCAGTATCACTATACTGTCCTCATGTTTCACAAAAATAGTTTTGAGAGACGTTGTCAGTTTTTGTATGTTGCTTAAATCCTCCAAAGCGGTTGGCAGTAAACATCAGGTCACGGTACGCCACGGTAGGCCACGGAGGCAATGAGCTCGAGTTGAAAAAGAAAAAGCTTACAGCACCTGGTATTCCCAGGCGGTCTCCCATCCAAGTACTAACCAGGCCCGACCCTGCTTAGCTTCCGAGATCAGACGAGATCGGGCGTGTTCAGGGTGGTATGGCCGTAAGCAATTAGTGCAGGCGCAAAACCAGGTTTTATACAGTAGCACATAAGGAGTGAGAAAGCTGCTGAGGCTCGACGTTACACTTTTACAAAAACAATCATTAGTTAGATATAAACGGCAGTAATTGATTCAGTAGGACTCCTTATCCATGTAAACGATCATTGTGACATCTGAATTCATTAATTATCTGAAATACACTGCGTGTGCGTGTGATGTTAAATGTTTGAACCAAGGTTAACGGTTAAAGTGTCAGAGAATGGGTGGTGATTTTTTGACGTCCTCCCATGATCTGAAGTGAGCGTGCGTGTTTGTGTTGGTGAAAGTTTAAGAAATGTACAACTGTCGGTTCAGCTCTCTGGTGCTCCCTGCTGGCAGTATCACTATACTGTCCTCATGTTTCACAAAAATAGTTTTGAGAGACGTTGTCAGTTTTTGTATGTTGCTTAAATCCTCCAAAGCGGTTGGCAGTAAACATCAGGTCACGGTACGCCACGGAGTCAATGAGCTCGAGTTGAAAAAGAAAAAGCTTACAGCACCTGGTATTCCCAGGCGGTCTCCCATCCAAGTACTAACCAGGCCCGACCCTGCTTAGCTTCCGAGATCAGACGAGATCGGGCGTGTTCAGGGTGGTATGGCCGTAAGCAATTAGTGCAGGCGCAAAACCAGGTTTTATACAGTAGCACATAAGGAGTGAGAAAGCTGCTGAGGCTCGACGTTACACTCTTACAAAAACAATCATTAGTTAGATATAAACGGCAGTAATTGATTCAGTAGGACTCCTTATCCATGTAAACGATCATTGTGACATCTGAATTCATTAATTATCTGAAATACACTGCGTGTGCGTGTGATGTTAAATGTTTGAACCAAGGTTAACGGTTAAAGTGTCAGAGAATGGGTGGTGATTTTTTGACGTCCTCCCATGATCTGAAGTGAGCGTGCGTGTTTGTGTTGGTGAAAGTTTAAGAAATGTACAACTGTCGGTTCAGCTCTCTGGTGCTCCCTGCTGGCAGTATCACTATACTGTCCTCATGTTTCACAAAAATAGTTTTGAGAGACGTTGTCAGTTTTTGTATGTTGCTTAAATCCTCCAAAGCGGTTGGCAGTAAACATCAGGTCACGGTACGCCACGGTAGGCCACGGAGACAACGAGCTCGAGTTGAAAAAGAAAAAGCTTACAGCACCTGGTATTCCCAGGCGGTCTCCCATCCAAGTACTAACCAGGCCCGACCCTGCTTAGCTTCCGAGATCAGACGAGATCGGGTGTGTTCAGGGTGGTATGGCCGTAAGCAATTAGTGCAGGCGCAAAGCCAGGTTTTATACAGTAGCACATAAGGAGTGAGAAAGCTGCTGAGGCTTGACGTTACACTTTTACAAAAACAATCATTAGTTAGATATAAACGGCAGTAATTGATTCAGTAGGACTCCTTATCCATGTAAACGATCATTGTGACATCTGAATTCATTAATTATCTGAAATACACTGCATGTGCGTGTGATGTTAAATGTTTGAACCAAGGTTAACGGTTAAAGTGTCAGAGAATGGGTGGTGATTTGTTGACGTCCTCCCATGATCTGGGCCCTGTACCACGAAGCTCGCTTAGAGGGTTAGCGAGGTATGTTGAGCTCCAAGCCTGGGTTAGTTGTACCACGAAAGTCGATCTCTTTTAGCGTCGCTGTATCACCATGGTGACTTATGCTCGCAACCAAACCTGGTCGGGAGCAGTTTTTCGGCTTAGTCTAGCCGGAGATCGGCTACTTAAATCGGCGTGCGCAGCTTCCTAGCCCCTCCTCTGACAATGGCGTCACCATTTGTGGGTGTTCCCGTGGACCCCGGCGCACTTCTCCGGAGACAAGGGTTTTACGGGACAGAACCGATCCCTTGGCATTGTCTGATGATATTCAGATTTCAGACTTTATTGTCATTGTGCAAACAACGAAATTGGGGTTCTTCATGAGAGATACAGATTCTCATCAGAGGGTGTTCGTTATTTGATCGTCCTTTTGGACCTTATGTAGACAATGATTACTGTTGCGCATTGTGTCTCAGTGACAGAGTGCTAGAGTGGAGGTAGCGCGTCAGTCTTGAATTTCTGCGCGGGGGGTTCGACTCCCATGTGACGCGAAATATATGTGAAGCTTAAAAAGTCCTAATTCTCATGCATATGGAATACTTAATCACTAAAACTTATGGAATTATATTTTTGTGCTTATTTCGAACTTCAACCCATATTTTCAAGGCCGTGCTGGCAACACATCTATGGGGGTAAAATGCATGATGATAGACCGGCGAATTTGAACCCCGGTCGCTGGCGTTCGGGTCTTATACTAATCCACTACGCTACAGCCGCTACCTCTCAGCGGCCAAAAACATGCGATACATTGCTTAAATAGGGTGTATTTAAAGTGAATTCCCTAAATGATAGAATAAGGCAGGATGGACGTTGCTTATGCATTTTTAAATCATCATCATTCTATTTGGATTAATGGCGAACAATTCTGCATTTGGCATAGTTATTTTACAGACAATATGCAGAATCTTTTCACTTATACTCATAGACTGCTTGATCTATCGTAAAGGTGAGAAAAATGACGCAAAAAACGCCCCTTTCACGTGAACGCGCACTGAACCTAAAGCGGAAAACCTGGTTCAACTAATTGAATCTAAAGTGAGCTTCGTGGTACCATTTAACTCTGATTGCGAGTTGCGGCTCTGTCGAGCCAGGTTTTCCCAAGAAAGCCTGGGTATGTTCAGCGAGCTTTGTGGTATAGGGCACTGAAGTGAGCGTGCGTGTTTGTGTTGGTGAAAGTTTAAGAAATGTACAACTGTCGTTTCAGCTCTCTGGTGCTCCCTGCTGGCAGTATCACTATACTGTCCTCATGTTTCACAAAAATAGTTTTGAGAGACGTTTTCAGTTTTTGTATGTTGCTTAAATCCTCCAAAGCGGTTGGCAGTAAACATCAGGTCACGGTACGCCACGGTAGGCCACGGAGGCAATGAGCTCGAGTTGAAAAAGAAAAAGCTTACAGCACCTGGTATTCCCAGGCGGTCTCCCATCCAAGTACTAACCAGGCCCGACCCTGCTTAGCTTCCGAGATCAGACGAGATCGGGCGTGTTCAGGGTGGTATGGCCGTAACCAATTAGTACAGGCGCAAAACCAGGTTTTAAACCGTAGCAGATAAGGAGTGAGAAAGCTGCTGAGGCTTGACGTTACACTTTTACAAAAACAATCATTAGTTAGATATAAACGGCAGTAATTGATTCAGTAGGACTCCTTATCCATGTAAACGATCATTGTGACATCTGAATTCATTAATTATCTGAAATACACTGCGTGTGCGTGTGATGTTAAATGTTTGAACCAAGGTTAACGGTTAAAGTGTCAGAGAATGGGTGGTGATTTTTTGACGTCCTCCCATGATCTGAAGTGAGCGTGCGTGTTTGTGTTGGTGAAAGTTTAAGAAATGTACAACTGTCGGTTCAGCTCTCTGGTGCTCCCTGCTGGCAGTATCACTATACTGTCCTCATGTTTCACAAAAATAGTTTTGAGAGACGTTGTCAGTTTTTGTATGTTGCTTAAATCCTCCATAGCGGTTGGCAGTAAACATCAGGTCACGGTACGCCACGGTAGGCCACGGAGGCAACGAGCTCGAGTTGAAAAAGAAAAAGCTTACAGCACCTGGTATTCCCAGGCGGTCTCCCATCCAAGTACTAACCAGGCCCGACCCTGCTTAGCTTCCGAGATCAGACGAAATCGAGCGTGTTCAGGGTGGTATGGCCGTAAGCAATTAGTGCAGGCGCAAAACCAGGTTTTATACAGTAGCACATAAGGAGTGAGAAAGCTGCTGAGGCTCGACGTTACACTTTTACAAAAACAATCATTAGTTAGATATAAACGGCAGTAATTGATTCAGTAGGACTCCTTATCCATGTAAACGATCATTGTGACATCTGAATTCATTAATTATCTGAAATACACTGCGTGTGCGTGTGATGTTAAATGTTTGAACCAAGGTTAACGGTTAAAGTGTCAGAGAATGGGTGGTGATTTGTTGACGTCCTCCCATGATCTGAAGTGAGCGTGCGTGTTTGTGTTGGTGAAAGTTTAAGAAATGTACAACTGTCGTTTCAGCTCTCTGGTGCTCCCTGCTGGCAGTATCACTATACTGTCCTCATGTTTCACAAAAATAGTTTTGAGAGACGTTTTCAGTTTTTGTATGTTGCTTAAATCCTCCAAAGCGGTTGGCAGTAAACATCAGGTCACGGTACGCCACGGTAGGCCACGGAGGCAATGAGCTCGAGTTGAAAAAGAAAAAGCTTACAACACCTGGTATTCCCAGGCGGTCTCCCATCCAAGTACTAACCAGGCCCGACCCTGCTTAGCTTCCGAGATCAGACGAGATCGGGCGTGTTCAGGGTGGTATGGCCGTAAGCAATTAGTACAGGCGCAAAACCAGGTTTTATACAGTAGCAGATAAGGAGTGAGAAAGCTGCTGAGGCTTGACGTTACACTTTTACAAAAACAATCATTAGTTAGATATAAACGGCAGTAATTGATTCAGTAGGACTCCTTATCCATGTAAACGATCATTGTGACATCTGAATTCATTAATTATCTGAAATACACTGCGTGTGCGTGTGATGTTAAATGTTTGAACCAAGGTTAACGGTTAAAGTGTCAGAGAATGGGTGGTGATTTTTTGACGTCCTCCCATGATCTGAAGTGAGCGTGCGTGTTTGTGTTGGTGAAAGTTTAAGAAATGTACAACTGTCGGTTCAGCTCTCTGGTGCTCCCTGCTGGCAGTATCACTATACTGTCCTCATGTTTCACAAAAATAGTTTTGAGAGACGTTGTCAGTTTTTGTATGTTGCTTAAATCCTCCAAAGCGGTTGGCAGTAAACATCAGGTCACGGTACGCCACGGTAGGCCACGGAGTCAACGAGCTCGAGTTGAAAAAGAAAAAGCTTACAGTACCTGGTATTCCCATGCGGTCTCCCATCCAAGTACTAACCAGGCCCGACCCTGCTTAGCTTCCGAGATCAAACGAGATCGGGCGTGTTCAGGGTGGTATGGCCGTAAGCAATTAGTGCAGGCGCAAAACCAGGTTTTATACAGTAGCACATAAGGAGTGAGAAAGCTGCTGAGGCTCGACGTTACACTTTTACAAAAACAATCATTAGTTAGATATAAACGGCAGTAATTGATTCAGTAGGACTCCTTATCCATGTAAACGATCATTGTGACATCTGAATTCATTAATTATCTGAAATACACTGCGTGTGCGTGTGATGTTAAATGTTTGAACCAAGGTTAACGGTTAAAGTGTCAGAGAATGGGTGGTGATTTTTTGACGTCCTCCCATGATCTGAAGTGAGCGTGCGTGTTTGTGTTGGTGAAAGTTTAAGAAATGTACAACTGTCGTTTCAGCTCTCTGGTCCTCCCTGCTGGCATTATCACTATACTGTCCTCATGTTTCACAAAAATAGTTTTGAGAGACGTTGTCAGTTTTTGTATGTTGCTTAAATCCTCCAAAGCGGTTGGCAGTAAACATCAGGTCACGGTACGCCACGGTAGGCCACGGAGGCAATGAGCTCGAGTTGAAAAAGAAAAAAATTACAGCACCTGGTATTCCCAAGCAGTCTCCCATCCATGTACTAACCAGGCCCGACCCTGCTTAGCTTCCGAGATCAGACGAGATCGGGCGTGTTTTTTTTTTTTTTTTTTTTTTTTTTTTTTTTATTATCAAAAAATATAGTTTACAATTAAAATTCCGTATTTACAGTAATTTACAATCTTTTACGGTCATAACCAAACACAGTATGACACACAGAAGACATACAGATAGTTGATAATCACAAATGTACGCAACAATCACATAGAGAGGTTAACCCTAATCATACACAACAAATATTTGCCTCGGAGTGGTCCGCCAGGTCTTAACAAGCAGGAAAAACAATGCCCACACTACACACTAAATCCTAACGTCCCTGATTCCGTTAACATGACTAAAGTGCTGTTCCTAACAAAATACTTGTGAAAATCCTCCCTCCTAAGCGTGTGGACCAACCTCACATTCTTTTTAAAAGTTGCCACAAACCACTCCCATACCGGTATCACCCTCTCCTCATATTGCGCAACGTTCCTCCTGCATACAATTGCATGACGGACTGTGCTCAACATGAAATTCACCAAATTTACATTCACATCTTTCACCTTTCCAACCACACCAAACAACAACAGTTTCTTCCATTCAACATCCTTCCCAACCTTGATCCCACAGTGTACACTCAGCAAATCCTTAACCTTCTCAAAAAAAACAAACAACATTGAACATTCAATGAAATAATGATCAAAGGTCTCATCCACCTCTTTACAAACATTGCACACTCTACCCACAGTACTATCAATTTGGTGCAAAACAACATTCGTGAAAACCCTATTGTGCCTGATCTTAAAATCATTGTGCTCACATTCAATAGAGTTATACTTCACATTCAAGTTGCCCCACATTTTCTTCACGTCAAACCCCTCAAAAGCCTTTCCCCACACCTTCTCTGACGCTGGCCTCTTCATCCCACCGCCCATCAAATCCATATACACACTTTTTGTACTAACATCCTCAAACTTAACTCTCTTACCTCCCCTCTCCACCCCCAACTCGACCATCGTGTTCTCCTCGCCTATCCCTCCCTGTCCTAACAGTAGTGTCATCCACCCTGTACCAATACTTCCCTTTACTCTCCTATACATCCCAACAACCACAGCCCCCCTCACATCTCTATTAAACCTCCTTACATCCCTTATGATCACCTGTTCCGCCTTAAAAACGTTACCCCCCTCCAACATTAAATGCTTGACCTGTTTAATACCGGCTTTCTCAAAATGTTTACTGACCAGTATTCTGTTATTGTGAAGTATTTTTGGGTTATGAAAGATTGGCTGATTCAGAACCTCGGCTCTGTCCACACGCTCATACTTCACGTACTCCAAATATTTCCCCCATGCCTCAAAAACCTCTCGATAGAAATACGACATCCCTTGACACCTCGGCTTATTAAACATCATAAAAAGACCATTCACACCACAACCACCATACCTGTGCAAATAGTCCTCAAAAAAACCCATCCAACAATACTCCTCCTTTCCAAATAAATATTTCTTAATTGTTTTCACTCGTAACGCCCTTTTCTTCACCTCCACATCTATCAATTTCAGTCCTCCATCCTCATACCCATTCGTCAAGACCTTATGCGCAATTTTGGCCGGTTTCCCATCCCACAAAAAATTGTTAACAGCCCCATTCAACTCCTTTACTACCCACAATGGTAGATCCAGGGTGCTCAGCACATGATTCACCCGTGACATCATCAAGCAATTCACCACAATCACCTTACCCCTCAGTCTCAACTTCCTCATCTTCCATAAATTCAAATTCTGCTTCACTTTATTCAGAACCCCTGTCCACGTGACATCCCTTGCCTCATTTTCATCCACACCCACATTCACACCTAATACCTTTATCATCCCCTTAGAAACAGTCAGCGGAATGTCACACTCGCTCATATCCACTGCCCCTACACAAAGGATCTCTGACTTTTCCAGGTTAATCTTTGCCCCCGATGCACTCCCATATATTCCCAATAACTCAATTACCCTTTTCACACTGGCCAAATTCCTAACTGTAATGCTTGTGTCATCTGCGTATTGATGGATTAAACTCCTACCTCCTCCCGGGATGTTGATGCCTTGTATGTGCTGATCCTTTTTTAGCATGGTGGCTAATGGTTCAGCCGTTATACTGTACAATAATGCAGATAACGGACAACCCTGCCTAACTGACCTCTCTAATCTAAAACTATCCGTCAATACCCCGTTACACTTGACCCTACTCTTTGCATTACTATACAATAATCGAATCCACTTCACTAACCTATCCCCAAAACCAAATCTCTCTAGCGCCCTAAACATAAACTCATGTTCTACCCTATCAAAAGCTTTGTTAAAATCTACACTCAATACTACACCTCCCTCTTCTTTCATATGCCTCACTACATCCCTAACTGACCCTATCGTGTCCGCTATATCTCTCCCTGGAATACTGTAAGTTTGGGTTGATGAAACTATGGTCCCTACTACCGACTTAATCCGATTAGCTAAAGTTTTGGCCAGTACCTTATAGTCAGTGTTCAACAGACTTAACCCTCTGTAGTTCCCTAACTGCAATTTACTACCCTTATTCTTGTAGAGTACCGCTATTAACCCCGTCGACATCGACTTGCTAACCATCCCTAACCTTTCCATTTCCCTATATACCTTTAATAAAATCGGACATAACAACTCACTCAAGCACTTGTAAAACTCTGCCGGCAATCCATCAGAGCCAGGACTTTTGTTATTGGACAGGCTGCTGACGGCCGCCATCACCTCCGATTCTCCTAACTCACACTCACATACTTCCCTATCACTATCCGATAACACATGCTCAACCGTTCCTAATACCTTGTCCACACTATCCTTATCTACATAGCCTTTGCTAAATAAATCACTGTAAAACCCCTGCACTCTCTCCAACACCCCCACAAAATCATGTACCACTTCCCCTCTCTCATCCTCTATCTGAGCTATGTATGTTCTACCCTGTTTCCTTTTTTCCAGCCCCAAAAAGAAAGACGTACATTTCTCCCCATCTACCGCATACTGCGCCCGACTCCTAACTATTGCCCCTTTACACCTCTCCCTTTCATAAGATTCTAATTCCCCTTTAATGCCTATGTAGTCAGCTAAGTCCCTATTCACATCGTCATCTAACCTCCTCAATTCCTCAGCCAATCGCTCTCTCAATACACATTCCGTCCTCCTCTTTACTTGACTCCGCTTTTTACAATAATTGATGCTCAACATTTTCACCTTTATCTTCACACATTCCCACCACTCACACACGTCTGCATCATACCCCACACAATTCATTTGCTCCTTAACACACCCTCTCACCATCTCAATATACTCGCTCTCTTCCAACACACTTGTATTCAAACACCAAACTCCCCCCCCTGTCCCTCTACTTCTGTCACCCATCTGAAAGATTATTGCTGCATGATCACTATAACCAGTGAATTTATACTGTACACTGCTCAAAGTATCAGCGATGTCCTGTCGTGCTAAACATAAATCGATCCTACTTTGCTTTAGCACTCCGTTCACTATCTGCCTCCTAGAAAATTCCCTCTTGGCAGCATTTCTAACCCTCCACACATCGACCAAACCCCCATCCTCAATCATTTTGAACAAAGCCTTCCGGGCCGAATCCTGTCTAAAACTATCTCTCCTATAAACATCCAGCTTGCTACAAAACACATTAAAATCTCCCACGAGAACACAATTCCTAGTGCAGAGCAAACCAAGAGAGATAAAAAATAGCCTTTTTTCCACTTCTCTGTTAGGTGCGTATACATTAATTAGTCTATACGTTACATTATTAACATCAAAATCGATTCCAATCACCCTCCCCTTCCCATCATTCAGAACCTCCTTCACATTCCCAACCACATCCTCCTTTACAAGTATTGCCACACCACACGATCTTGCCGTCCCACAATTGACGAATAACAGTCCCCTCCATTTCTCCTTGATTTCTGGCATTTTAGCCTGTGTCCAGTTTGTTTCCTGCAGCACTAAAATATCGGATTTAAATTTGATTAACACCTCATCAAACTTCGCCATATTGTTAAGACCGTTGATATTAATTGATGTGAGTGTGACCATTGAAATCAAAAGACACAGAGTGGGTATTACTGTTAAAATCTTTTTTTTTTTTACGTACCCCTTTCTTTTTCAAGTTCCTCTGTTCCTCATCGGAATCAACCCCTCTCCTGCGTCTGACCCTGGGCGCCCTCTCCCTACAAACACCCAACGCCTCATTCCCAGACTTATTCTCCCTCTCCCTTCCATCAGCCAGTGTGGGGGGGGAAATTATAGGCGCCATACCACGCCAATGAGACGCGTCGGCTGTAGCCTCAATAGTCACAGCACAAGACCCCCAGGCTGCATCTTCCTCTACTGTAGGCCACCCGGGCGCCTGTAAAGAGAGGAGCCCCGCTTGAGAGCTCCTGCCCCCCCCCAACCCTGTGCCCCCATCTCCCCCTGATGCCGGGGCCATTGACACAACCAAATCCACTTCTAGGCTAGCCCCCGTGCCATGTCCCGCCTCGTTCCCCAACTGTCCAGACCCCCGCGGCACCTTGGCTACGCCCTCCGCTGGTGTAGGGTGCCCAGATGCCGGTAGAGAGGAAAGCTCTCCTTGAGAGCTTTGCCCCCCGGGCAACCCCATGCCCCCCACACCCGGGTCCTTCAGCACAACCTGTAGCTGACTGTCCAAGACTGTCTCCCCGTCAGACAGCTCCCCGTGCTCCATCTCCTCTTCCGCACTCTCTTCCCCTCCACTTTCCTCACTCTCCAACGATACAGCCCTTGAGTCTGGGTCAACTGAGAGGGCACCCCCTCCCACCTGCTCCTCCTTACACACACAATTTCCCTTTCTATTACCACACTCTCTGCATTTAATCACAGCCACACACTCCCTTGCATAGTGTCCCTGCTTCCCGCACTTCCGACAGAGGAAGTCAGGACAGTCCCTCACTATATGTCCAGGCTGGATGCACAATCTACACACCTTTAATTGTCTGTCATGGATGACTCGGAAATATTCAGCACCCTTTTCAGTGTCAAAACGTGTGGACCAAGGCAAGGACCGTACTTCCTTGTTAAACTTCACCTTAACAAACCGTGTACCCTCACATATGGTCATCCCAGGCCACTTCCTCCTTGCAATCGGCGAAACTGCCTCCACACCCCAGTCCGCAAGCTTCTTCAGAATCTCCTCATCCGTAATGTACACTGGTAGACTCATAAAGGACACCACCATCTCATCTGCAGTCAAGTCTTTTGCGACGACGCTGGTCCCCCTTATCCTAAAACCATCCAACAATCGCCTCTTCCCGTTGGGGTGATTCATCGTTACTTCATATTGGTTCAATGAGAGGTAGCGACATCCCAAGACCAATCCACATACACTCTGCATCGCCCTTAGCATCTCCATCATCGGGATTTTCTCCTCTCCCACAAGCTCCACAGCCACAGACAACTCCCTGCAGTAGCTCGGGCCACCATCCGCAACCTTGTCCTCCTTCTCTCTTGTTGCTCTCTCCGCAGTCACCGGTCTCCCGCCTAGTACGTCCTCCGATGTCCTCTTCGCCACACAACCACCATCCGTCACCGCAGCAGGAGCCGTGTTCCGTTCCATGCCGTCTTCCATTCGAGTTTTCGAAACCGCGTGAGACATCGAAAAAAAACCGAACTAAAGTATACTAATACTCCCCCAAACAGCAAGCTGTCGGGGGAATAAACGACTAGACGCAAAACTAACCAAAAAAATATCTATAAATACTTGATTTACCACCAAAAGAATCCTCGCTCCAACACCGTCCTCCTCTCACCACTCAAGCACACCAAACACTTCCTCAATGGGCGTATCACTTCCTCAATGGGCGTGTTCAGGGTGGTATGGCCGTAAGCAATTAGTGCAGGCGCAAAACCAGGTTTTATACAGTAGCACATAAGGAGTGAGAAAGCTGCTGAGGCTCGACGTTACACTCTTACAAAAACAATCATTAGTTAGATATAAACGGCAGTAATTGATTCAGTAGGACTCCTTATCCATGTAAACGATCATTGTGACATCTGAATTCATTAATTATCTGAAATACACTCGGTTAAATGTTTGAACCGAGGTTAACGGTTAAAGTGTCAGAGAATGGGTGGTGATTTTTGGACGTCCTCCCATGATCTGAAGTGAGCGTGCGTGTTTGTGTTGGTGAAAGTTTAAGAAACGTACAACTGTCGTTTCAGCTCTCTGGCGCTCCCTGCTGGCAGTATCACTATACTGTCCTCGTGTTTCACAAAAATAGTTTTGAGAGACGTTGTCAGTCTTTGTATGTTGCTTAAATCCTCCAAAGCGGTTGGCAGTAAACATCAGGTCACGGTAGGCCACGGAGGCAATGAGCTCGAGTTGAAAAAGAAAAAGCTTACTGCACCTGGCATTCGCAGGCGGTCTCCCATCCACGTACTAACCAGGCCCGACCCTGCTTAGCATCCGATATCAGACGAGATCGGGCGTATTCAGGGTGGTATGGCCGTAAACAATTAGTGCTGGCGCAAAACCAGGTTTTATACAGTAGCACAAAAGGAGTGAGAAAGCTGCTGAGGCTCGACGTTACACTTTTACAAAAACAATCATTAGTTAGATATAAACGGCAGTAATTGATTCAGTAGGACTCCTTATCCAAGTAAACGATCATTGTGACATCTGAATTCATTAATTATCTGAAATACACTGCGTGTGCGTGTGATGTTAAATGTTTGAACCAAGGTTAACGGTTAAAGTGTCAGAGAATGGGTGGTGATTTTTGGACGTCCTCCCATGATCTGAAGTGAGCGTGCGTGTTTGTGTTGGTGAAAGTTTAAGAAATGTACAACTGTCGTTTCAGCTCTCTGGTGCTCCCTTCTGGCAGTATCACTATACTGTCCTCATGTTTCACAAAAATAGTTTTGAGAGACGTTGTCAGTCTTTGTATGTTGCTTAAATCCTCCAAAGCGGTTGGCAGTAAACATCAGGTCACGGTACGCCACGGTAGGCCACGGAGGCAATGAGCTCGTGTTGAAAAAGAAAAAGCTTACAGCACCTGGTATTCCCAGGCGGTCTCCCATCCAAGTACTAACCAGGCCCGACCCTGCTTAGCTTCCGAGATCAGACGAGATCGGGCGTGTTCAGGGTGGTATGGCCGTAAGCAATTAGTGCAGGCGCAAAACCAGGTTTTATACAGTAGCACATAAGGAGTGAGAAAGCTGCTGAGGCTCGACGTTACACTTTTACAAAAACAATCATTAGTTAGATATAAACGGCAGTAATTGATTCAGTAGAACTCCTTATCCATGTAAACGATCATTGGGACATCTGAATTCATTAATTATCTGAAATACACTGCGTGTGCGTGTGATGTTAAATGTTTGAACCAAGGTTAACGGTTAAAGTGTCAGAGAATGGGTGGTGATTTTTTGACGTCCTCCCATGATCTGAAGTGAGCGTGCGTGTTTGTGTTGGTGAAAGTTTAAGAAATGTACAACTGTCGATTCAGCTCTCTGGTGCTCCCTGCTGGCAGTATCACTATACTGTCCTCATGTTTCACAAAAATAGTTTTGAGAGACGTTGTCAGTTTTTGTATGTTGCTTAAATCCTCCAAAGCGGTTGGCAGTAAACATCAGGTCACGGTACGCCACGGTAGGCCACGGAGTCAATGAGCTCGAGTTGAAAAAGAAAAAGCTTACAGCACCTGGTATTCCCAGGCGGTCTCCCATCCAAGTACTAACCAGGCCCGACCCTGCTTAGCTTCCGAGATCAGACGAGATCGAGCGTGTTCAGGGTGGTATGGCCGTAATCAATTAGTGTAGGCGCAAAACCAGGTTTTATACAGTAGCACATAAGGAGTGAGAAAGCTGCTGAGGCTCGACGTTACACTTTTACAAAAACAATCATTAGTTAGATATAAACGGCAGTAATTGATTCAGTTGGACTCCTTATCCATGTAAACGATCATTGTGACATCTGAATTCATTAATTATCTGAAATACACTGCGTGTGCGTGTGATGTTAAATGTTTGAACCAAGGTTAACGGTTAAAGTGTCAGAGAATGGGTGGTGATTTTTTGACGTCCTCCCATGATCTGAAGTGAGCGTGCGTGTTTGTGTTGGTGAAAGTTTAAGAAATGTACAACTGTCGGTTCAGCTCTCTGGTGCTCCCTGCTGGCAGTATCACTATACTGTCCTCATGTTTCACAAAAATAGTTTTGAGAGACGTTGTCAGTTTTTGTATGTTGCTTAAATCCTCCAAAGCGGTTGGCAGTAAACATCAGGTCACGGTACACCACGGTAGGCCACGGAGTCATTGAGCTCGAGTTGAAAAAGAAACAGCTTACAGCACCTGGTATTCCCAGGCGGTCTCCCATTCAAGTACTAACCAGGCCCGACCCTGCTTAGCTTCCGAGATCAGACGAGATCGGGCGTGTTCAGGGTGGTATGGCCGTAAGCAATTAGTGCAGGCGCAAAACCAGGTTTTATACAGTAGCACATAAGGAGTGAGAAAGCTGCTGAGGCTCGACGTTACACTCTTACAAAAACAATCATTAGTTAGATATAAACGGCAGTAATTGATTCAGTAGGACTCCTTATCCATGTAAACGATCATTGTGACATCTGAATTCATTAATTATCTGAAATACACTGCGTGTGCGTGTGATGTTAAATGTTTGAACCAAGGTTAACGGTTAAAGTGTCAGAGAATGGGTGGTGATTTTTTGACGTCCTCCCATGATCTGAAGTGAGCGTGCGTGTTTGTGTTGGTGAAAGTTTAAGAAATGTACAGCTGTCGGTTCAGCTCTCTGGTGCTCCCTGCTGGCAGTATCACTATACTGTCCTCATGTTTCACAAAAACAGTTTTGAGAGACGTTGTCAGTTTTTGTATGTTGCTTAAATCCTCCAAAGCGGTTGGCAGTAAACATCAGGTCACGGTACGCCACGGTAGGCCACGGAGTCAATGAGCTCGAGTTGAAAAAAGAAAAAGCTTACAGCACCTGGTATTCCCAGGCGGTCTCCCATCCAAGTACTAACCAGGCCCGACCCTGCTTAGCTTCCGAGATCAGACGAGATCTGGCATGTTCAGGGTGGTATGGCCGTAAGCAATTAGTGCAGGCGCAAAACCAGGTTTTATACAGTAGCACATAAGGAGTGAGAAAGCTGCTGAGGCTCGACGTTACACTTTTACAAAAGCAATCATTAGTTAGATATAAACGGCAGTAATTGATTCAGTAGGACTCCTTATCTATGTAAACGATCATTGTGATATCTGAATTCATTAATTATCTGAAATACACTGCGTGTGCGTGTGATGTTAAATGTTTGAACCAAGGTTAACGGTTAAAGTGTCAGAGAATGGGTGGTGATTTGTTGACGTCCTCCCATGATCTGAAGTGAGCGTGCGTGTTTGTGTTGGTGAAAGTTTAAGAAATGTACAACTGTCGTTTCAGCTCTCTGGTGCTCCCTGCTGGCAGTATCACTATACTGTCCTCATGTTTCACAAAAATAGTTTTGAGAGACGTTGTCAGTTTTTGTATGTTGCTTAAATCCTCCAAAGCGGTTGGCAGTAAACATCAGGTCACGGTACGCCATGGTAGGCCACGGAGGAAATGAGCTCGAGTTGAAAAAGAAAAAGCTTACAGCACCTGGTATTCCCAGGCGGTCTCCCATCCAAGTACTAACCAGGCCCTACCCTGCTTAGCTTCCGAGATCAGACGAGATCGGGCGTGTTCAGGGTGGTATGGCCGTAAGCAATTAGTACAGGCGCAAAACCAGGTTTTATACAGTAGCACATAAGGAGTGAGAAAGCTGCTGAGGCTCGACGTTACACTTTTACAAAAACAATCATTAGTTAGATATAAACGGCAGTAATT
The DNA here is from genome assembly GCF_026213295.1 of Gadus chalcogrammus. Lineage (NCBI taxonomy): Eukaryota > Metazoa > Chordata > Actinopteri > Gadiformes > Gadidae > Gadus > Gadus chalcogrammus. Next base: position 9,510,403 of record NC_079423.1, on the reverse strand, counting down.
GATTCAGTAGGACTCCTTATCCATGTAAACGATCATTGTGACATCTGAATTCATTAATTATCTGAAATACACTGCGTGTGCGTGTGATGTTAAATGTTTGAACCAAGGTTAACGGTTAAAGTGTCAGAGAATGGGTGGTGATTTTTTGACGTCCTCCCATGATCTGAAGTGAGCGTGCGTGTTTGTGTTGGTGAAAGTTTAAGAAATGTACAACTGTCGGTTCAGCTCTCTGGTGCTCCCTGCTGGCAGTATCACTATACTGTCCTCATGTTTCACAAAAATAGTTTTGAGAGACGTTGTCAGTTTTTGTATGTTGCTTAAATCCTCCAAAGCGGTTGGCAGTAAACATCAGGTCACGGTACGCCACGGTAGGCCACGGAGGCAATGAGCTCGAGTTGAAAAAGAAAAAGCTTACAGCACCTGGTATTCCCAGGCGGTCTCCCATCCAAGTACTAACCAGGCCCGACCCTGCTTAGCTTCCGAAATCAGACGAGATCGGGCGTGTTCAGGGTGGTATGGCCGTAAGCAATTAGTGCAGGCGCAAAACCAGGTTTTATACAGTAGCACATAAGGAGTGAGAAAGCTGCTGAGGCTCGACGTTACACTTTTACAAAAACAATCATTAGTTAGATATAAACGGCAGTAATTGATTCAGTAGGACTCCTTATCCATGTAAACGATCATTGTGACATCTGAATTCATTAATTATCTGAAATACACTGCGTGTGCGTGTGCTGTTAAATGTTTGAACCAAGGTTAACGGTTAAAGTGTCAGAGAATGGGTGGTGATTTTTTGACGTCCTCCCATGATCTGAAGTGAGCGTGCGTGTTTGTGTTGGTGAAAGTTTAAGAAATGTACAACTGTCGGTTCAGCTCTCTGGTGCTCCCTGCTGGCAGTATCACTATACTGTCCTCATGTTTCACAAAAATAGTTTTGAGAGACGTTGTCAGTTTTTGTATGTTGCTTAAATCCTCCAAAGCGGTTGGCAGTAAACATCAGGTCACGGTACGCCACGGAGTCAATGAGCTCGAGTTGAAAAAGAAAAAGCTTACAGCACCTGGTATTCCCAGGCGGTCTCCCATCCAAGTACTAACCAGGCCCGACCCTGCTTAGCTTCCGAGATCAGACGAGATCGGGCATGTTCAGGGTGGTATGGCCGTAATCAATTAGTGCAGGCGCAAAACCAGGTTTTATACAGTAGCACATAAGGAGTGAGAAAGCTGCTGAGGCTCGACGTTACACTTTTACAAAAACAATCATTAGTTAGATATAAACGGCAGTAATTGATTCAGTAGGACTCCTTATCCATGTAAACGATCATTGTGACATCTGAATTCATTAATTATCTGAAATACACTGCGTGTGCGTGTGATGTTAAATGTTTGAACCAAGGTTAACGGTTAAAGTGTCAGAGAATGGGTGGTGATTTTTTGACGTCCTCCCATGATCTGAAGTGAGCGTGCGTGTTTGTGTTGGTGAAAGTTTAAGAAATGTACAACTGTCGGTTCAGCTCTCTGGTGCTCCCTGCTGGCAGTATCACTATACTGTCCTCATGTTTCACAAAAATAGTTTTGAGAGACGTTGTCAGTTTTTGTATGTTGCTTAAATCCTCCAAAGCGGTTGGCAGTAAACATCAGGTCACGGTACGCCACGGTAGGCCACGGAGGCAATGAGCTCGAGTTGAAAAAGAAAAAGCTTACAGCACCTGGTATTCCCAGGCGGTCTCCCATCCAAGTACTAACCAGGCCCGACCCTGCTTAGCTTCCGAGATCAGACGAGATCGGGCGTGTTCAGGGTGGTATGGCCGTAAGCAATTATTGCAGGCGCAAAACCAGGTTTTATACAGTAGCACATAAGGAGTGAGAAAGCTGCTGAGGCTCGACGTTACACTTTTACAAAAACAATCATTAGTTAGATATAAACGGCAGTAATTGATTCAGTAGGACTCCTTATCCATGTAAACGATCATTGTGACATCTGAATTCATTAATTATCTGAAATACACTGCGTGTGCGTGTGATGTTAAATGTTTGAACCAAGGTTAACGGTTAAAGTGTCAGAGAATGGGTGGTGATTTTTTGACGTCCTCCCATGATCTGAAGTGAGCGTGCGTGTTTGTGTTGGTGAAAGTTTAAGAAATGTACAACTGTCGGTTCAGCTCTCTGGTGCTCCCTGCTGGCAGTATCACTATACTGTCCTCATGTTTCACAAAAATAGTTTTGAGAGACGTTGTCAGTTTTTGTATGTTGCTTAAATCCTCCAAAGCGGTTGGCAGTAAACATCAGGTCACGGTACGCCACGGTAGGCCACGGAGGCAATGAGCTCGAGTTGAAAAAGAAATAGCTTACAGCACCTGGTATTCCCAGGCGGTCTCCCATCCAAGTACTAACCAGGCCCGACCCTGCTTAGCTTCCGAGATCAGACGAGATCGGGCGTGTTCAGGGTGGTATGGCCGTAAGCAATTAGTGCAGGCGCAAAACCAGGTTTTATACAGTAGCACATAAGGAGTGAGAAAGCTGCTGAGGCTCGACGTTACACTCTTACAAAAACAATCATTAGTTAGATATAAACGGCAGTAATTGATTCAGTAGGACTCCTTATCCATGTAAACGATCATTGTGACATCTGAATTCATTAATTATCTGAAATACACTGCGTGTGCGTGTGATGTTAAATGTTTGAACCAAGGTTAACGGTTAAAGTGTCAGAGAATGGGTGGTGATTTTTTGACGTCCTCCCATGATCTGAAGTGAGCGTGCGTGTTTGTGTTGGTGAAAGTTTAAGAAATGTACAACTGTCGGTTCAGCTCTCTGGTGCTCCCTGCTGGCAGTATCACTATACTGTCCTCATGTTTCACAAAAATAGTTTTGAGAGACGTTGTCAGTTTTTGTATGTTGCTTAAATCCTCCAAAGCGGTTGGCAGTAAACATCAGGTCACGGTACGCCACGGTAGGCCACGGAGTCAATGAGCTCGAGTTGAAAAAGAAAAAGCTTACAGCACCTGGTATTCCCAGGCGGTCTCCCATCCAAGTACTAACCAGGCCCGACCCTGCTTAGCTTCCGAGATCAGACGAGATCGGGCGTGTTCAGGGTGGTATGGCCGTAAGCAATTAGTGCAGGCGCAAAACCAGGTTTTATACAGTAGCACATAAGGAGTGAGAAAGCTGCTGAGGCTCGACGTTACACTCTTACAAAAACAATCATTAGTTAGATATAAACGGCAGTAATTGATTCAGTAGGACTCCTTATCCATGTAAACGATCATTGTGACATCTGAATTCATTAATTATCTGAAATACACTGCGTGTGCGTGTGATGTTAAATGTTTGAACCAAGGTTAACGGTTAAAGTGTCAGAGAATGGGTGGTGATTTTTTGACGTCCTCCCATGATCTGAAGTGAGCGTGCGTGTTTGTGTTGGTGAAAGTTTAAGAAATGTACAACTGTCGGTTCAGCTCTCTGGTGCTCCCTGCTGGCAGTATCACTATACTGTCCTCATGTTTCACAAAAATAGTTTTGAGAGACGTTGTCAGTTTTTGTATGTTGCTTAAATCCTCCAAAGCGGTTGGCAGTAAACATCAGGTCACGGTACGCCACGGTAGGCCACGGAGGCAATGAGCTCGAGTTGAAAAAGAAAAAGCTTACAGCACCTGGTATTCCCAGGCGGTCTCCCATCCAAGTACTAACCAGGCCCGACCCTGCTTAGCTTCCGAGATCAGACGAGATCGGGCGTGTTCAGGGTGGTATGGCCGTAAGCAATTAGTGCAGGCGCAAAACCAGGTTTTATACAGTAGCACATAAGGAGTGAGAAAGCTGCTGAGGCTCGACGTTACACTCTTACAAAAACAATCATTAGTTAGATATAAACGGCAGTAATTGATTCAGTAGGACTCCTTATCCATGTAAACGATCATTGTGACATCTGAATTCATTAATTATCTGAAATACACTGCGTGTGCGTGTGATGTTAAATGTTTGAACCAAGGTTAACGGTTAAAGTGTCAGAGAATGGGTGGTGATTTTTTGACGTCCTCCCATGATCTGAAGTGAGCGTGCGTGTTTGTGTTGGTGAAAGTTTAAGAAATGTACAACTGTCGGTTCAGCTCTCTGGTGCTCCCTGCTGGCAGTATCACTATACTGTCCTCATGTTTCACAAAAATAGTTTTGAGAGACGTTGTCAGTTTTTGTATGTTGCTTAAATCCTCCAAAGCGGTTGGCAGTAAACATCAGGTCACGGTACGCCACGGTAGGCACGGAGGCAATGAGCTCGAGTTGAAAAAGAAAATAGCTTACAGCACCTGGTATTCCCAGGCGGTCTCCCATCCAAGTACTAACCAGGCCCGACCCTGCTTAGCTTCCGAGATCAGACGAGATCGGGCGTGTTCAGGGTGGTATGGCCGTAAGCAATTAGTGCAGGCGCAAAACCAGGTTTTATACAGTAGCACATAAGGAGTGAGAAAGCTGCTGAGGCTCGACGTTACACTTTTACAAAAACAATCATTAGTTAGATATAAACGGCAGTAATTGATTCAGTAGGACTCCTTATCCATGTAAACGATCATTGTGACATCTGAATTCATTAATTATCTGAAATACACTGCGTGTGCGTGTGATGTTAAATGTTTGAACCAAGGTTAACGGTTAAAGTGTCAGAGAATGGGTGGTGATTTTTTGACGTCCTCCCATGATCTGAAGTGAGCGTGCGTGTTTGTGTTGGTGAAAGTTTAAGAAATGTACAACTGTCGTTTCAGCTCTCTGGTGCTCCCTGCTGGCAGTATCACTATACTGTCCTCATGTTTCACAAAAATAGTTTTGAGAGACGTTGTCAGTTTTTGTATGTTGCTTAAATCCTCCAAAGCGGTTGGCAGTAAACATCAGGTCACGGTACGCCACGGTAGGCCACGGAGTCAATGAGCTCGAGTTGAAAAAGAAAAAGCTTACAGCACCTGGTATTCCCAGGCGGTCTCCCATCCAAGTACTAACCAGGCCCGACCCTGCTTAGCTTCCGAGATCAGACGAGATCGGGCGTGTTCAGGGTGGTATGGCCGTAAGCAATTAGTGCAGGCGCAAAACCAGGTTTTATACAGTAGCACATAAGGAGTGAGAAAGCTGCTGAGGCTCGACGTTACACTTTTACAAAAACAATCATTAGTTAGATATAAACGGCAGTAATTGATTCAGTAGGACTCCTTATCCATGTAAACGATCATTGTGACATCTGAATTCATTAATTATCTGAAATACACTGCGTGTGCGTGTGATGTTAAATGTTTGAACCAAGGTTAACGGTTAAAGTGTCAGAGAATGGGTGGTGATTTTTTGACGTCCTCCCATGATCTGAAGTGAGCGTGCGTGTTTGTGTTGGTGAAAGTTTAAGAAATGTACAACTGTCGTTTCAGCTCTCTGGTGCTCCCTGCTGGCAGTATCACTATACTGTCCTCATGTTTCACAAAAATAGTTTTGAGAGACGTTGTCAGTTTTTGTATGTTGCTTAAATCCTCCAAAGCGGTTGGCAGTAAACATCAGGTCACGGTACGCCACGGTAGGCCACGGAGGCAATGAGCTCGAGTTGAAAAAGAAAAAGCTTACAGCACCTGGTATTCCCAGGCGGTCTCCCATCCAAGTACTAACCAGGCCCGACCCTGCTTAGCTTCCGAGATCAGACGAGATCGGGCGTGTTCAGGGTGGTATGGCCGTAAGCAATTAGTGCAGGCGCAAAACCAGGTTTTATACAGTAGCACATAAGGAGTGAGAAAGCTGCTGAGGCTCGACGTTACACTTTTACAAAAACAATCATTAGTTAGATATAAACGGCAGTAATTGATTCAGTAGGACTCCTTATCCATGTAAACGATCATTGTGACATCTGAATTCATTAATTATCTGAAATACACTGCGTGTGCGTGTGATGTTAAATGTTTGAACCAAGGTTAACGGTTAAAGTGTCAGAGAATGGGTGGTGATTTTTTGACGTCCTCCCATGATCTGAAGTGAGCGTGCGTGTTTGTGTTGGTGAAAGTTTAAGAAATGTACAACTGTCGGTTCAGCTCTCTGGTGCTCCCTGCTGGCAGTATCACTATACTGTCCTCATGTTTCACAAAAATAGTTTTGAGAGACGTTGTCAGTTTTTGTATGTTGCTTAAATCCTCCAAAGCGGTTGGCAGTAAACATCAGGTCACGGTACGCCACGGTAGGCCACGGAGTCAATGAGCTCGAGTTGAAAAAGAAAAAGCTTACAGCACCTGGTATTCCCAGGCGGTCTCCCATCCAAGTACTAACCAGGCCCGACCCTGCTTAGCTTCCGAGATCAGACGAGATCGGGCGTGTTCAGGGTGGTATGGCCGTAAGCAATTAGTGCAGGCGCAAAACCAGGTTTTATACAGTAGCACATAAGGAGTGAGAAAGCTGCTGAGGCTCGACGTTACACTTTTACAAAAACAATCATTAGTTAGATATAAACGGCAGTAATTGATTCAGTAGGACTCCTTATCCATGTAAACGATCATTGTGACATCTGAATTCATTAATTATCTGAAATACACTGCGTGTGCGTGTGATGTTAAATGTTTGAACCAAGGTTAACGGTTAAAGTGTCAGAGAATGGGTGGTGATTTTTTGACGTCCTCCCATGATCTGAAGTGAGCGTGCGTGTTTGTGTTGGTGAAAGTTTAAGAAATGTACAACTGTCGGTTCAGCTCTCTGGTGCTCCCTGCTGGCAGTATCACTATACTGTCCTCATGTTTCACAAAAATAGTTTTGAGAGACGTTGTCAGTTTTTGTATGTTGCTTAAATCCTCCAAAGCGGTTGGCAGTAAACATCAGGTCACGGTACGCCACGGTAGGCCACGGAGGCAATGAGCTCGAGTTGAAAAAGAAAAAGCTTACAGCACCTGGTATTCCCAGGCGGTCTCCCATCCAAGTACTAACCAGGCCCGACCCTGCTTAGCTTCCGAGATCAGACGAGATCGGGCGTGTTCAGGGTGGTATGGCCGTAAGCAATTAGTGCAGGCGCAAAACCAGGTTTTATACAGTAGCACATAAGGAGTGAGAAAGCTGCTGAGGCTCGACGTTACACTTTTACAAAAACAATCATTAGTTAGATATAAACGGCAGTAATTGATTCAGTAGGACTCCTTATCCATGTAAACGATCATTGTGACATCTGAATTCATTAATTATCTGAAATACACTGCGTGTGCGTGTGATGTTAAATGTTTGAACCAAGGTTAACGGTTAAAGTGTCAGAGAATGGGTGGTGATTTTTTGACGTCCTCCCATGATCTGAAGTGAGCGTGCGTGTTTGTGTTGGTGAAAGTTTAAGAAATGTACAACTGTCGTTTCAGCTCTCTGGTGCTCCCTGCTGGCAGTATCACTATACTGTCCTCATGTTTCACAAAAATAGTTTTGAGAGACGTTGTCAGTTTTTGTATGTTGCTTAAATCCTCCAAAGCGGTTGGCAGTAAACATCAGGTCACGGTACGCCACGGTAGGCCACGGAGGCAATGAGCTCGAGTTGAAAAAGAAAAAGCTTACAGCACCTGGTATTCCCAGGCGGTCTCCCATCCAAGTACTAACCAGGCCCGACCCTGCTTAGCTTCCGAGATCAGACGAGATCGGGCGTGTTCAGGGTGGTATGGCCGTAAGCAATTAGTGCAGGCGCAAAACCAGGTTTTATACAGTAGCACATAAGGAGTGAGAAAGCTGCTGAGGCTCGACGTTACACTTTTACAAAAACAATCATTAGTTAGATATAAACGGCAGTAATTGATTCAGTAGGACTCCTTATCCATGTAAACGATCATTGTGACATCTGAATTCATTAATTATCTGAAATACACTGCGTGTGCGTGTGATGTTAAATGTTTGAACCAAGGTTAACGGTTAAAGTGTCAGAGAATGGGTGGTGATTTTTTGACGTCCTCCCATGATCTGAAGTGAGCGTGCGTGTTTGTGTTGGTGAAAGTTTAAGAAATGTACAACTGTCGTTTCAGCTCTCTGGTGCTCCCTGCTGGCAGTATCACTATACTGTCCTCATGTTTCACAAAAATAGTTTTGAGAGACGTTGTCAGTTTTTGTATGTTGCTTAAATCCTCCAAAGCGGTTGGCAGTAAACATCAGGTCACGGTACGCCACGGTAGGCCACGGAGGCAATGAGCTCGAGTTGAAAAAGAAAAAGCTTACAGCACCTGGTATTCCCAGGCGGTCTCCCATCCAAGTACTAACCAGGCCCGACCCTGCTTAGCTTCCGAGATCAGACGAGATCGGGCGTGTTCAGGGTGGTATGGCCGTAAGCAATTAGTGCAGGCGCAAAACCAGGTTTTATACAGTAGCACATAAGGAGTGAGAAAGCTGCTGAGGCTCGACGTTACACTTTTACAAAAACAATCATTAGTTAGATATAAACGGCAGTAATTGATTCAGTAGGACTCCTTATCCATGTAAACGATCATTGTGACATCTGAATTCATTAATTATCTGAAATACACTGCGTGTGCGTGTGATGTTAAATGTTTGAACCAAGGTTAACGGTTAAAGTGTCAGAGAATGGGTGGTGATTTTTTGACGTCCTCCCATGATCTGAAGTGAGCGTGCGTGTTTGTGTTGGTGAAAGTTTAAGAAATGTACAACTGTCGGTTCAGCTCTCTGGTGCTCCCTGCTGGCAGTATCACTATACTGTCCTCATGTTTCACAAAAATAGTTTTGAGAGACGTTGTCAGTTTTTGTATGTTGCTTAAATCCTCCAAAGCGGTTGGCAGTAAACATCAGGTCACGGTACGCCACGGTAGGCCACGGAGTCAATGAGCTCGAGTTGAAAAAGAAAAAGCTTACAGCACCTGGTATTCCCAGGCGGTCTCCCATCCAAGTACTAACCAGGCCCGACCCTGCTTAGCTTCCGAGATCAGACGAGATCGGGCGTGTTCAGGGTGGTATGGCCGTAAGCAATTAGTGCAGGCGCAAAACCAGGTTTTATACAGTAGCACATAAGGAGTGAGAAAGCTGCTGAGGCTCGACGTTACACTTTTACAAAAACAATCATTAGTTAGATATAAACGGCAGTAATTGATTCAGTAGGACTCCTTATCCATGTAAACGATCATTGTGACATCTGAATTCATTAATTATCTGAAATACACTGCGTGTGCGTGTGATGTTAAATGTTTGAACCAAGGTTAACGGTTAAAGTGTCAGAGAATGGGTGGTGATTTTTTGACGTCCTCCCATGATCTGAAGTGAGCGTGCGTGTTTGTGTTGGTGAAAGTTTAAGAAATGTACAACTGTCGTTTCAGCTCTCTGGTGCTCCCTGCTGGCAGTATCACTATACTGTCCTCATGTTTCACAAAAATAGTTTTGAGAGACGTTGTCAGTTTTTGTATGTTGCTTAAATCCTCCAAAGCGGTTGGCAGTAAACATCAGGTCACGGTACGCCACGGTAGGCCACGGAGGCAATGAGCTCGAGTTGAAAAAGAAAAAGCTTACAGCACCTGGTATTCCCAGGCGGTCTCCCATCCAAGTACTAACCAGGCCCGACCCTGCTTAGCTTCCGAGATCAGACGAGATCGGGCGTGTTCAGGGTGGTATGGCCGTAAGCAATTAGTGCAGGCGCAAAACCAGGTTTTATACAGTAGCACATAAGGAGTGAGAAAGCTGCTGAGGCTCGACGTTACACTTTTACAAAAACAATCATTAGTTAGATATAAACGGCAGTAATTGATTCAGTAGGACTCCTTATCCATGTAAACGATCATTGTGACATCTGAATTCATTAATTATCTGAAATACACTGCGTGTGCGTGTGATGTTAAATGTTTGAACCAAGGTTAACGGTTAAAGTGTCAGAGAATGGGTGGTGATTTTTTGACGTCCTCCCATGATCTGAAGTGAGCGTGCGTGTTTGTGTTGGTGAAAGTTTAAGAAATGTACAACTGTCGATTCAGCTCTCTGGTGCTCCCTGCTGGCAGTATCACTATACTGTCCTCATGTTTCACAAAAATAGTTTTGAGAGACGTTGTCAGTTTTTGTATGTTGCTTAAATCCTCCAAAGCGGTTGGCAGTAAACATCAGGTCACGGTACGCCACGGTAGGCCACGGAGTCAATGAGCTCGAGTTGAAAAAGAAAAAGCTTACAGCACCTGGTATTCCCAGGCGGTCTCCCATCCAAGTACTAACCAGGCCCGACCCTGCTTAGCTTCCGAGATCAGACGAGATCGGGCGTGTTCAGGGTGGTATGGCCGTAAGCAATTAGTGCAGGCGCAAAACCAGGTTTTATACAGTAGCACATAAGGAGTGAGAAAGCTGCTGAGGCTCGACGTTACACTTTTACAAAAACAATCATTAGTTAGATATAAACGGCAGTAATTGATTCAGTAGGACTCCTTATCCATGTAAACGATCATTGTGACATCTGAATTCATTAATTATCTGAAATACACTGCGTGTGCGTGTGATGTTAAATGTTTGAACCAAGGTTAACGGTTAAAGTGTCAGAGAATGGGTGGTGATTTTTTGACGTCCTCCCATGATCTGAAGTGAGCGTGCGTGTTTGTGTTGGTGAAAGTTTAAGAAATGTACAACTGTCGGTTCAGCTCTCTGGTGCTCCCTGCTGGCAGTATCACTATACTGTCCTCATGTTTCACAAAAATAGTTTTGAGAGACGTTGTCAGTTTTTGTATGTTGCTTAAATCCTCCAAAGCGGTTGGCAGTAAACATCAGGTCACGGTACCCACGGTACGCCACGGAGTCCATGAGCTCGAGTTGAAAAAGAAAAAGCTTACAGCACCTGGTATTCCCAGGCGGTCTCCCATCCAAGTACTAACCAGGCCCGACCCTGCTTAGCTTCCGAGATCAGACGAGATCGGGCGTGTTCAGGGTGGTATGGCCGTAAGCAATTAGTGCAGGCGCAAAACCAGGTTTTATACAGTAGCACATAAGGAGTGAGAAAGCTGCTGAGGCTCGACGTTACACTTTTACAAAAACAATCATTAGTTAGATATAAACGGCAGTAATTGATTCAGTAGGACTCCTTATCCATGTAAACGATCATTGTGACATCTGAATTCATTAATTATCTGAAATACACTGCGTGTGCGTGTGATGTTAAATGTTTGAACCAAGGTTAACGGTTAAAGTGTCAGAGAATGGGTGGTGATTTTTTGACGTCCTCCCATGATCTGAAGTGAGCGTGCGTGTTTGTGTTGGTGAAAGTTTAAGAAATGTACAACTGTCGGTTCAGCTCTCTGGTGCTCCCTGCTGGCAGTATCACTATACTGTCCTCATGTTTCACAAAAATAGTTTTGAGAGACGTTGTCAGTTTTGTATGTTGCTTAAATCCTCCAAAGCGGTTGGCAGTAAACATCAGGTCACGGTACGCCACGGTAGGCCACGGAGTCAATGAGCTCGAGTTGAAAAAGAAAAAGCTTACAGCACCTGGTATTCCCAGGCGGTCTCCCATCCAAGTACTAACCAGGCCCGACCCTGCTTAGCTTCCGAGATCAGACGAGATCGGGCATGTTCAGGGTGGTATGGCCGTAATCAATTAGTGCAGGCGCAAAACCAGGTTTTATACAGTAGCACATAAGGAGTGAGAAAGCTGCTGAGGCTCGACGTTACACTTTTACAAAAACAATCATTAGTTAGATATAAACGGCAGTAATTGATTCAGTAGGACTCCTTATCCATGTAAACGATCATTGTGACATCTGAATTCATTAATTATCTGAAATACACTGCGTGTGCGTGTGATGTTAAATGTTTGAACCAAGGTTAACGGTTAAAGTGTCAGAGAATGGGTGGTGATTTTTTGACGTCCTCCCATGATCTGAAGTGAGCGTGCGTGTTTGTGTTGGTGAAAGTTTAAGAAATGTACAACTGTCGGTTCAGCTCTCTGGTGCTCCCTGCTGGCAGTATCACTATACTGTCCTCATGTTTCACAAAAATAGTTTTGAGAGACGTTGTCAGTTTTTGTATGTTGCTTAAATCCTCCAAAGCGGTTGGCAGTAAACATCAGGTCACGGTACGCCACGGTAGGCCACGGAGGCAATGAGCTCGAGTTGAAAAAGAAAAAGCTTACAGCACCTGGTATTCCCAGGCGGTCTCCCATCCAAGTACTAACCAGGCCCGACCCTGCTTAGCTTCCGAGATCAGACGAGATCGGGCGTGTTCAGGGTGGTATGGCCGTAAGCAATTAGTGCAGGCGCAAAACCAGGTTTTATACAGTAGCACATAAGGAGTGAGAAAGCTGCTGAGGCTCGACGTTACACTTTTACAAAAACAATCATTAGTTAGATATAAACGGCAGTAATTGATTCAGTAGGACTCCTTATCCATGTAAACGATCATTGTGACATCTGAATTCATTAATTATCTGAAATACACTGCGTGTGCGTGTGATGTTAAATGTTTGAACCAAGGTTAACGGTTAAAGTGTCAGAGAATGGGTGGTGATTTTTTGACGTCCTCCCATGATCTGAAGTGAGCGTGCGTGTTTGTGTTGGTGAAAGTTTAAGAAATGTACAACTGTCGGTTCAGCTCTCTGGTGCTCCCTGCTGGCAGTATCACTATACTGTCCTCATGTTTCACAAAAATAGTTTTGAGAGACGTTGTCAGTTTTTGTATGTTGCTTAAATCCTCCAAAGCGGTTGGCAGTAAACATCAGGTCACGGTACGCCACGGTAGGCCACGGAGGCAATGAGCTCGAGTTGAAAAAGAAAAGCTTACAGCACCTGGTATTCCCAGGCGGTCTCCCATCCAAGTACTAACCAGGCCCGACCCTGCTTAGCTTCCGAGATCAGACGAGATCGGGCGTGTTCAGGGTGGTATGGCCGTAAACAATTAGTGCAGGCGCAAAACCAGGTTTTATACAGTAGCACATAAGGAGTGAGAAAGCTGCTGAGGCTCGACGTTACACTCTTACAAAAACAATCATTAGTTAGATATAAACGGCAGTAATTGATTCAGTAGGACTCCTTATCCATGTAAACGATCATTGTGACATCTGAATTCATTAATTATCTGAAATACACTGCGTGTGCGTGTGATGTTAAATGTTTGAACCAAGGTTAACGGTTAAAGTGTCAGAGAATGGGTGGTGATTTTTTGACGTCCTCCCATGATCTGAAGTGAGCGTGCGTGTTTGTGTTGGTGAAAGTTTAAGAAATGTACAACTGTCGGTTCAGCTCTCTGGTGCTCCCTGCTGGCAGTATCACTATACTGTCCTCATGTTTCACAAAAATAGTTTTGAGAGACGTTGTCAGTTTTTGTATGTTGCTTAAATCCTCCAAAGCGGTTGGCAGTAAACATCAGGTCACGGTACGCCACGGTAGGCCACGGAGTCAATGAGCTCGAGTTGAAAAAGAAAAAGCTTACAGCACCTGGTATTCCCAGGCGGTCTTCCATCCAAGTACTAACCAGGCCCGACCCTGCTTAGCTTCCGAGATCAGACGAGATCGGGCGTGTTCAGGGTGGTATGGCCGTAAGCAATTAGTGCAGGCGCAAAACCAGGTTTTATACAGTAGCACATAAGGAGTGAGAAAGCTGCTGAGGCTCGACGTTACACTTTTACAAAAACAATCATTAGTTAGATATAAACGGCAGTAATTGATTCAGTAGGACTCCTTATCCATGTAAACGATCATTGTGACATCTGAATTCATTAATTATCTGAAATACACTGCGTGTGCGTGTGATGTTAAATGTTTGAACCAAGGTTAACGGTTAAAGTGTCAGAGAATGGGTGGTGATTTTTTGACGTCCTCCCATGATCTGAAGTGAGCGTGCGTGTTTGTGTTGGTGAAAGTTTAAGAAATGTACAACTGTCGGTTCAGCTCTCTGGTGCTCCCTGCTGGCAGTATCACTATACTGTCCTCATGTTTCACAAAAATAGTTTTGAGAGACGTTGTCAGTTTTTGTATGTTGCTTAAATCCTCCAAAGCGGTTGGCAGTAAACATCAGGTCACGGTACGCCACGGTAGGCCACGGAGGCAATGAGCTCGAGTTGAAAAAGAAAAAGCTTACAGCACCTGGTATTCCCAGGCGGTCTCCCATCCAAGTACTAACCAGGCCCGACCCTGCTTAGCTTCCGAGATCAGACGAGATCGGGCGTGTTCAGGGTGGTATGGCCGTAAACAATTAGTGCAGGCGCAAAACCAGGTTTTATACAGTAGCACATAAGGAGTGAGAAAGCTGCTGAGGCTCGACGTTACACTCTTACAAAAACAATCATTAGTTAGATATAAACGGCAGTAATTGATTCAGTAGGACTCCTTATCCATGTAAACGATCATTGTGACATCTGAATTCATTAATTATCTGAAATACACTGCGTGTGCGTGTGATGTTAAATGTTTGAACCAAGGTTAACGGTTAAAGTGTCAGAGAATGGGTGGTGATTTTTTGACGTCCTCCCATGATCTGAAGTGAGCGTGCGTGTTTGTGTTGGTGAAAGTTTAAGAAATGTACAACTGTCGGTTCAGCTCTCTGGTGCTCCCTGCTGGCAGTATCACTATACTGTCCTCATGTTTCACAAAAATAGTTTTGAGAGACGTTGTCAGTTTTTGTATGTTGCTTAAATCCTCCAAAGCGGTTGGCAGTAAACATCAGGTCACGGTACGCCACGGTAGGCCACGGAGGCAATGAGCTCGAGTTGAAAAAGAAAAAGCTTACAGCACCTGGTATTCCCAGGCGGTCTCCCATCCAAGTACTAACCAGGCCCGACCCTGCTTAGCTTCCGAGATCAGACGAGATCGGGCGTGTTCAGGGTGGTATGGCCGTAAGCAATTAGTGCAGGCGCAAAACCAGGTTTTATACAGTAGCACATAAGGAGTGAGAAAGCTGCTGAGGCTCGACGTTACACTTTTACAAAAACAATCATTAGTTAGATATAAACGGCAGTAATTGATTCAGTAGGACTCCTTATCCATGTAAACGATCATTGTGACATCTGAATTCATTAATTATCTGAAATACACTGCGTGTGCGTGTGATGTTAAATGTTTGAACCAAGGTTAACGGTTAAAGTGTCAGAGAATGGGTGGTGATTTTTTGACGTCCTCCCATGATCTGAAGTGAGCGTGCGTGTTTGTGTTGGTGAAAGTTTAAGAAATGTACAACTGTCGGTTCAGCTCTCTGGTGCTCCCTGCTGGCAGTATCACTATACTGTCCTCATGTTTCACAAAAATAGTTTTGAGAGACGTTGTCAGTTTTTGTATGTTGCTTAAATCCTCCAAAGCGGTTGGCAGTAAACATCAGGTCACGGTACGCCACGGTAGGCCACGGAGGCAATGAGCTCGAGTTGAAAAAGAAAAAGCTTACAGCACCTGGTATTCCCAGGCGGTCTCCCATCCAAGTACTAACCAGGCCCGACCCTGCTTAGCTTCCGAGATCAGACGAGATCGGGCGTGTTCAGGGTGGTATGGCCGTAAGCAATTAGTGCAGGCGCAAAACCAGGTTTTATACAGTAGCACATAAGGAGTGAGAAAGCTGCTGAGGCTCGACGTTACACTTTTACAAAAACAATCATTAGTTAGATATAAACGGCAGTAATTGATTCAGTAGGACTCCTTATCCATGTAAACGATCATTGTGACATCTGAATTCATTAATTATCTGAAATACACTGCGTGTGCGTGTGATGTTAAATGTTTGAACCAAGGTTAACGGTTAAAGTGTCAGAGAATGGGTGGTGATTTTTTGACGTCCTCCCATGATCTGAAGTGAGCGTGCGTGTTTGTGTTGGTGAAAGTTTAAGAAATGTACAACTGTCGGTTCAGCTCTCTGGTGCTCCCTGCTGGCAGTATCACTATACTGTCCTCATGTTTCACAAAAATAGTTTTGAGAGACGTTGTCAGTTTTTGTATGTTGCTTAAATCCTCCAAAGCGGTTGGCAGTAAACATCAGGTCACGGTACGCCACGGTAGGCCACGGAGTCAATGAGCTCGAGTTGAAAAAGAAAAAGCTTACAGCACCTGGTATTCCCAGGCGGTCTCCCATCCAAGTACTAACCAGGCCCGACCCTGCTTAGCTTCCGAGATCAGACGAGATCGGGCGTGTTCAGGGTGGTATGGCCGTAAGCAATTAGTGCAGGCGCAAAACCAGGTTTTATACAGTAGCACATAAGGAGTGAGAAAGCTGCTGAGGCTCGACGTTACACTCTTACAAAAACAATCATTAGTTAGATATAAACGGCAGTAATTGATTCAGTAGGACTCCTTATCCATGTAAACGATCATTGTGACATCTGAATTCATTAATTATCTGAAATACACTGCGTGTGCGTGTGATGTTAAATGTTTGAACCAAGGTTAACGGTTAAAGTGTCAGAGAATGGGTGGTGATTTTTTGACGTCCTCCCATGATCTGAAGTGAGCGTGCGTGTTTGTGTTGGTGAAAGTTTAAGAAATGTACAACTGTCGGTTCAGCTCTCTGGTGCTCCCTGCTGGCAGTATCACTATACTGTCCTCATGTTTCACAAAAATAGTTTTGAGAGACGTTGTCAGTTTTTGTATGTTGCTTAAATCCTCCAAAGCGGTTGGCAGTAAACATCAGGTCACGGTACGCCACGGTAGGCCACGGAGGCAATGAGCTCGAGTTGAAAAAGAAAAAGCTTACAGCACCTGGTATTCCCAGGCGGTCTCCCATCCAAGTACTAACCAGGCCCGACCCTGCTTAGCTTCCGAGATCAGACGAGATCGGGCATGTTCAGGGTGGTATGGCCGTAAGCAATTAGTGCAGGCGCAAAACCAGGTTTTATACAGTAGCACATAAGGAGTGAGAAAGCTGCTGAGGCTCGACGTTACACTTTTACAAAAACAATCATTAGTTAGATATAAACGGCAGTAATTGATTCAGTAGGACTCCTTATCCATGTAAACGATCATTGTGACATCTGAATTCATTAATTATCTGAAATACACTGCGTGTGCGTGTGATGTTAAATGTTTGAACCAAGGTTAACGGTTAAAGTGTCAGAGAATGGGTGGTGATTTTTGACGTCCTCCCATGATCTGAAGTGAGCGTGCGTGTTTGTGTTGGTGAAAGTTTAAGAAATGTACAACTGTCGGTTCAGCTCTCTGGTGCTCCCTGCTGGCAGTATCACTATACTGTCCTCATGTTTCACAAAAATAGTTTTGAGAGACGTTGTCAGTTTTTGTATGTTGCTTAAATCCTCCAAAGCGGTTGGCAGTAAACATCAGGTCACGGTACGCCACGGTAGGCCACGGAGGCAATGAGCTCGAGTTGAAAAAGAAAAAGCTTACAGCACCTGGTATTCCCAGGCGGTCTCCCATCCAAGTACTAACCAGGCCCGACCCTGCTTAGCTTCCGAGATCAGACGAGATCGGGCGTGTTCAGGGTGGTATGGCCGTAAGCAATTAGTGCAGGCGCAAAACCAGGTTTTATACAGTAGCACATAAGGAGTGAGAAAGCTGCTGAGGCTCGACGTTACACTCTTACAAAAACAATCATTAGTTAGATATAAACGGCAGTAATTGATTCAGTAGGACTCCTTATCCATGTAAACGATCATTGTGACATCTGAATTCATTAATTATCTGAAATACACTGCGTGTGCGTGTGATGTTAAATGTTTGAACCAAGGTTAACGGTTAAAGTGTCAGAGAATGGGTGGTGATTTTTTGACGTCCTCCCATGATCTGAAGTGAGCGTGCGTGTTTGTGTTGGTGAAAGTTTAAGAAATGTACAACTGTCGGTTCAGCTCTCTGGTGCTCCCTGCTGGCAGTATCACTATACTGTCCTCATGTTTCACAAAAATAGTTTTGAGAGACGTTGTCAGTTTTTGTATGTTGCTTAAATCCTCCAAAGCGGTTGGCAGTAAACATCAGGTCACGGTACGCCACGGTAGGCCACGGAGGCAATGAGCTCGAGTTGAAAAAGAAAAAGCTTACAGCACCTGGTATTCCCAGGCGGTCTCCCATCCAAGTACTAACCAGGCCCGACCCTGCTTAGCTTCCGAGATCAGACGAGATCGGGCGTGTTCAGGGTGGTATGGCCGTAAGCAATTAGTGCAGGCGCAAAACCAGGTTTTATACAGTAGCACATAAGGAGTGAGAAAGCTGCTGAGGCTCGACGTTACACTCTTACAAAAACAATCATTAGTTAGATATAAACGGCAGTAATTGATTCAGTAGGACTCCTTATCCATGTAAACGATCATTGTGACATCTGAATTCATTAATTATCTGAAATACACTGCGTGTGCGTGTGATGTTAAATGTTTGAACCAAGGTTAACGGTTAAAGTGTCAGAGAATGGGTGGTGATTTTTTGACGTCCTCCCATGATCTGAAGTGAGCGTGCGTGTTTGTGTTGGTGAAAGTTTAAGAAATGTACAACTGTCGGTTCAGCTCTCTGGTGCTCCCTGCTGGCAGTATCACTATACTGTCCTCATGTTTCACAAAAATAGTTTTGAGAGACGTTGTCAGTTTTTGTATGTTGCTTAAATCCTCCAAAGCGGTTGGCAGTAAACATCAGGTCACGGTACGCCACGGTAGGCCACGGAGGCAATGAGCTCGAGTTGAAAAAGAAAAAGCTTACAGCACCTGGTATTCCCAGGCGGTCTCCCATCCAAGTACTAACCAGGCCCGACCCTGCTTAGCTTCCGAGATCAGACGAGATCGGGCGTGTTCAGGGTGGTATGGCCGTAAGCAATTAGTGCAGGCGCAAAACCAGGTTTTATACAGTAGCACATAAGGAGTGAGAAAGCTGCTGAGGCTCGACGTTACACTTTACAAAAACAATCATTAGTTAGATATAAACGGCAGTAATTGATTCAGTAGGACTCCTTATCCATGTAAACGATCATTGTGACATCTGAATTCATTAATTATCTGAAATACACTGCGTGTGCGTGTGATGTTAAATGTTTGAACCAAGGTTAACGGTTAAAGTGTCAGAGAATGGGTGGTGATTTTTTGACGTCCTCCCATGATCTGAAGTGAGCGTGCGTGTTTGTGTTGGTGAAAGTTTAAGAAATGTACAACTGTCGGTTCAGCTCTCTGGTGCTCCCTGCTGGCAGTATCACTATACTGTCCTCATGTTTCACAAAAATAGTTTTGAGAGACGTTGTCAGTTTTTGTATGTTGCTTAAATCCTCCAAAGCGGTTGGCAGTAAACATCAGGTCACGGTACGCCACGGTAGGCCACGGAGGCAATGAGCTCGAGTTGAAAAAGAAAAAGCTTACAGCACCTGGTATTCCCAGGCGGTCTCCCATCCAAGTACTAACCAGGCCCGACCCTGCTTAGCTTCCGAGATCAGACGAGATCGGGCGTGTTCAGGGTGGTATGGCCGTAAGCAATTAGTGCAGGCGCAAAACCAGGTTTTATACAGTAGCACATAAGGAGTGAGAAAGCTGCTGAGGCTCGACGTTACACTTTTACAAAAACAATCATTAGTTAGATATAAACGGCAGTAATTGATTCAGTAGGACTCCTTATCCATGTAAACGATCATTGTGACATCTGAATTCATTAATTATCTGAAATACACTGCGTGTGCGTGTGATGTTAAATGTTTGAACCAAGGTTAACGGTTAAAGTGTCAGAGAATGGGTGGTGATTTTTTGACGTCCTCCCATGATCTGAAGTGAGCGTGCGTGTTTGTGTTGGTGAAAGTTTAAGAAATGTACAACTGTCGGTTCAGCTCTCTGGTGCTCCCTGCTGGCAGTATCACTATACTGTCCTCATGTTTCACAAAAATAGTTTTGAGAGACGTTGTCAGTTTTTGTATGTTGCTTAAATCCTCCAAAGCGGTTGGCAGTAAACATCAGGTCACGGTACGCCACGGTAGGCCACGGAGTCAATGAGCTCGAGTTGAAAAAGAAAAGCTTACAGCACCTGGTATTCCCAGGCGGTCTCCCATCCAAGTACTAACCAGGCCCGACCCTGCTTAGCTTCCGAGATCAGACGAGATCGGGCGTGTTCAGGGTGGTATGGCCGTAAGCAATTAGTGCAGGCGCAAAACCAGGTTTTATACAGTAGCACATAAGGAGTGAGAAAGCTGCTGAGGCTCGACGTTACACTCTTACAAAAACAATCATTAGTTAGATATAAACGGCAGTAATTGATTCAGTAGGACTCCTTATCCATGTAAACGATCATTGTGACATCTGAATTCATTAATTATCTGAAATACACTGCGTGTGCGTGTGATGTTAAATGTTTGAACCAAGGTTAACGGTTAAAGTGTCAGAGAATGGGTGGTGATTTTTTGACGTCCTCCCATGATCTGAAGTGAGCGTGCGTGTTTGTGTTGGTGAAAGTTTAAGAAATGTACAACTGTCGGTTCAGCTCTCTGGTGCTCCCTGCTGGCAGTATCACTATACTGTCCTCATGTTTCACAAAAATAGTTTTGAGAGACGTTGTCAGTTTTTGTATGTTGCTTAAATCCTCCAAAGCGGTTGGCAGTAAACATCAGGTCACGGTACGCCACGGTAGGCCACGGAGTCAATGAGCTCGAGTTGAAAAAGAAAAAGCTTACAGCACCTGGTATTCCCAGGCGGTCTCCCATCCAAGTACTAACCAGGCCCGACCCTGCTTAGCTTCCGAGATCAGACGAGATCGGGCGTGTTCAGGGTGGTATGGCCGTAAGCAATTAGTGCAGGCGCAAAACCAGGTTTTATACAGTAGCACATAAGGAGTGAGAAAGCTGCTGAGGCTCGACGTTACACTCTTACAAAAACAATCATTAGTTAGATATAAACGGCAGTAATTGATTCAGTAGGACTCCTTATCCATGTAAACGATCATTGTGACATCTGAATTCATTAATTATCTGAAATACACTGCGTGTGCGTGTGATGTTAAATGTTTGAACCAAGGTTAACGGTTAAAGTGTCAGAGAATGGGTGGTGATTTTTTGACGTCCTCCCATGATCTGAAGTGAGCGTGCGTGTTTGTGTTGGTGAAAGTTTAAGAAATGTACAACTGTCGGTTCAGCTCTCTGGTGCTCCCTGCTGGCAGTATCACTATACTGTCCTCATGTTTCACAAAAATAGTTTTGAGAGACGTTGTCAGTTTTTGTATGTTGCTTAAATCCTCCAAAGCGGTTGGCAGTAAACATCAGGTCACGGTACGCCACGGTAGGCCACGGAGTCAATGAGCTCGAGTTGAAAAAGAAAAAGCTTACAGCACCTGGTATTCCCAGGCGGTCTCCCATCCAAGTACTAACCAGGCCCGACCCTGCTTAGCTTCCGAGATCAGACGAGATCGGGCGTGTTCAGGGTGGTATGGCCGTAAGCAATTAGTGCAGGCGCAAAACCAGGTTTTATACAGTAGCACATAAGGAGTGAGAAAGCTGCTGAGGCTCGACGTTACACTTTTACAAAACAATCATTAGTTAGATATAAACGGCAGTAATTGATTCAGTAGGACTCCTTATCCATGTAAACGATCATTGTGACATCTGAATTCATTAATTATCTGAAATACACTGCGTGTGCGTGTGATGTTAAATGTTTGAACCAAGGTTAACGGTTAAAGTGTCAGAGAATGGGTGGTGATTTTTGACGTCCTCCCATGATCTGAAGTGAGCGTGCGTGTTTGTGTTGGTGAAAGTTTAAGAAATGTACAACTGTCGGTTCAGCTCTCTGGTGCTCCCTGCTGGCAGTATCACTATACTGTCCTCATGTTTCACAAAAATAGTTTTGAGAGACGTTGTCAGTTTTGTATGTTGCTTAAATCCTCCAAAGCGGTTGGCAGTAAACATCAGGTCACGGTACGCCACGGTAGGCCACGGAGTCAATGAGCTCGAGTTGAAAAAGAAAAAGCTTACAGCACCTGGTATTCCCAGGCGGTCTCCCATCCAAGTACTAACCAGGCCCGACCCTGCTTAGCTTCCGAGATCAGACGAGATCGGGCGTGTTCAGGGTGGTATGGCCGTAAGCAATTAGTGCAGGCGCAAAACCAGGTTTATACAGTAGCACATAAGGAGTGAGAAAGCTGCTGAGGCTCGACGTTACACTTTACAAAAACAATCATTAGTTAGATATAAACGGCAGTAATTGATTCAGTAGGACTCCTTATCCATGTAAACGATCATTGTGACATCTGAATTCATTAATTATCTGAAATACACTGCGTGTGCGTGTGATGTTAAATGTTTGAACCAAGGTTAACGGTTAAAGTGTCAGAGAATGGGTGGTGATTTTTTGACGTCCTCCCATGATCTGAAGTGAGCGTGCGTGTTTGTGTTGGTGAAAGTTTAAGAAATGTACAACTGTCGGTTCAGCTCTCTGGTGCTCCCTGCTGGCAGTATCACTATACTGTCCTCATGTTTCACAAAAATAGTTTTGAGAGACGTTGTCAGTTTTTGTATGTTGCTTAAATCCTCCAAAGCGGTTGGCAGTAAACATCAGGTCACGGTACGCCACGGTAGGCCACGGAGTCAATGAGCTCGAGTTGAAAAAGAAAAAGCTTACAGCACCTGGTATTCCCAGGCGGTCTCCCATCCAAGTACTAACCAGGCCCGACCCTGCTTAGCTTCCGAGATCAGACGAGATCGTGCGTGTTCAGGGTGGTATGGCCGTAAGCAATTAGTGCAGGCGCAAAAACCTGGTTTTATACAGTAGCACATAAGGAGTGAGAAAGCTGCTGAGGCTCGACGTTACACTCTTACAAAAACAATCATTAGTTAGATATAAACGGCAGTAATTGATTCAGTAGGACTCCTTATCCATGTAAACGATCATTGTGACATCTGAATTCATTAATTATCTGAAATACACTGCGTGTGCGTGTGATGTTAAATGTTTGAACCAAGGTTAACGGTTAAAGTGTCAGAGAATGGGTGGTGATTTTTTGACGTCCTCCCATGATCTGAAGTGAGCGTGCGTGTTTGTGTTGGTGAAAGTTTAAGAAATGTACAACTGTCGGTTCAGCTCTCTGGTGCTCCCTGCTGGCAGTATCACTATACTGTCCTCATGTTTCACAAAAATAGTTTTGAGAGACGTTGTCAGTTTTTGTATGTTGCTTAAATCCTCCAAAGCGGTTGGCAGTAAACATCAGGTCACGGTACGCCACGGTAGGCCACGGAGTCAATGAGCTCGAGTTGAAAAAGAAAAAGCTTACAGCACCTGGTATTCCCAGGCGGTCTCCCATCCAAGTACTAACCAGGCCCGACCCTGCTTAGCTTCCGAGATCAGACGAGATCGGGCGTGTTCAGGGTGGTATGGCCGTAAGCAATTAGTGCAGGCGCAAAACCAGGTTTTATACAGTAGCACATAAGGAGTGAGAAAGCTGCTGAGGCTCGACGTTACACTTTTACAAAAACAATCATTAGTTAGATATAAACGGCAGTAATTGATTCAGTAGGACTCCTTATCCATGTAAACGATCATTGTGACATCTGAATTCATTAATTATCTGAAATACACTGCGTGTGCGTGTGATGTTAAATGTTTGAACCAAGGTTAACGGTTAAAGTGTCAGAGAATGGGTGGTGATTTTTTGACGTCCTCCCATGATCTGAAGTGAGCGTGCGTGTTTGTGTTGGTGAAAGTTTAAGAAATGTACAACTGTCGGTTCAGCTCTCTGGTGCTCCCTGCTGGCAGTATCACTATACTGTCCTCATGTTTCACAAAAATAGTTTTGAGAGACGTTGTCAGTTTTTGTATGTTGCTTAAATCCTCCAAAGCGGTTGGCAGTAAACATCAGGTCACGGTACGCCACGGTAGGCCACGGAGGCAATGAGCTCGAGTTGAAAAAGAAAAAGCTTACAGCACCTGGTATTCCCAGGCGGTCTCCCATCCAAGTACTAACCAGGCCCGACCCTGCTTAGCTTCCGAGATCAGACGAGATCGGGCGTGTTCAGGGTGGTATGGCCGTAAGCAATTAGTGCAGGCGCAAACCAGGTTTATACAGTAGCACATAAGGAGTGAGAAAGCTGCTGAGGCTCGACGTTACACTTTTACAAAAACAATCATTAGTTAGATATAAACGGCAGTAATTGATTCAGTAGGACTCCTTATCCATGTAAACGATCATTGTGACATCTGAATTCATTAATTATCTGAAATACACTGCGTGTGCGTGTGATGTTAAATGTTTGAACCAAGGTTAACGGTTAAAGTGTCAGAGAATGGGTGGTGATTTTTGACGTCCTCCCATGATCTGAAGTGAGCGTGCGTGTTTGTGTTGGTGAAAGTTTAAGAAATGTACAACTGTCGGTTCAGCTCTCTGGTGCTCCCTGCTGGCAGTATCACTATACTGTCCTCATGTTTCACAAAAATAGTTTTGAGAGACGTTGTCAGTTTTTGTATGTTGCTTAAATCCTCCAAAGCGGTTGGCAGTAAACATCAGGTCACGGTACGCCACGGTAGGCCACGGAGTCAATGAGCTCGAGTTGAAAAAGAAAAAGCTTACAGCACCTGGTATTCCCAGGCGGTCTCCCATCCAAGTACTAACCAGGCCCGACCCTGCTTAGCTTCCGAGATCAGACGAGATCTGGCGTGTTCAGGGTGGTATGGCCGTAAGCAATTAGTGCAGGCGCAAAACCAGGTTTTATACAGTAGCACATAAGGAGTGAGAAAGCTGCTGAGGCTCGACGTTACACTTTTACAAAAACAATCATTAGTTAGATATAAACGGCAGTAATTGATTCAGTAGGACTCCTTATCCATGTAAACGATCATTGTGACATCTGAATTCATTAATTATCTGAAATACACTGCGTGTGCGTGTGATGTTAAATGTTTGAACCAAGGTTAACGGTTAAAGTGTCAGAGAATGGGTGGTGATTTGTTGACGTCCTCCCATGATCTGAAGTGAGCGTGCGTGTTTGTGTTGGTGAAAGTTTAAGAAATGTACAACTGTCGTTTCAGCTCTCTGGTGCTCCCTGCTGGCAGTATCACTATACTGTCCTCATGTTTCACAAAAATAGTTTTGAGAGACGTTGTCAGTTTTTGTATGTTGCTTAAATCCTCCAAAGCGGTTGGCAGTAATCATCAGGTCACGGTACGCCACGGTAGGCCACGGAGGCAATGAGCTCGAGTTGAAAAAGAAAAAGCATTACAGCACCTGGTATTCCCAGGCGGTCTCCCATCCAAGTACTAACCAGGCCCTACCCTGCTTAGCTTCCGAGATCAGACGAGATCGGGCGTGTTCAGGGTGGTATGGCCGTAAGCAATTAGTACAGGCGCAAAACCAGGTTTTATACAGTAGCAGCATAAGGAGTGAGAAAGCTGCTGAGGCTTGACGTTACACTTTTACAAAACAATCATTAGTTAGATATAAACGGCAGTAATTGATTCAGTAGGAACTCCTTATCCATGTAAACGATCATTGGGACATCTGAATTCATTAATTATCTGAAATACACTGCGTGTGCGTGTGATGTTAAATGTTTGAACCAAGGTTAACGGTTAAAGTGTCAGAGAATGGGTGGTGATTTTTTGACGTCCTCCCATGATCTGAAGTGAGCGTGCGTGTTTGTGTTGGTGAAAGTTTAAGAAATGTACAACTGTCGGTTCAGCTCTCTGGTGCTCCCTGCTGGCAGTATCACTATACTGTCCTCATGTTTCACAAAAATAGTTTTGAGAGACGTTGTCAGTTTTTGTATGTTGCTTAAATCCTCCAAAGCGGTTGGCAGTAAACATCAGGTCACGGTACGCCACGGTAGGCCACGGAGGCAATGAGCTCGAGTTGAAAATAAATAACTTACAGCTACCTGGTATTCCCAGGCGGTCTCCCATCCAAGTACTAACCAGGCCCGACCCTGCTTAGCTTCCGAAATCAGACGAGATCGGGCGTGTTCAGGGTGGTATGGCCGTAAGCAATTAGTGCAGGCGCAAAACCAGGTTTTATACAGTAGCACATAAGGAGTGAGAAAGCTGCTGAGGCTCGACGTTACACTTTTACAAAAACAATCATTAGTTAGATATAAACGGCAGTAATTGATTCAGTAGGACTCCTTATCCATGTAAACGATCATTGTGACATCTGAATTCATTAATTATCTGAAATACACTGCATGTGCGTGTGATGTTAAATGTTTGAACAAGGTTAACGGTTAAAGTGTCAGAGAATGGGTGGTGATTTGTTGACGTCCTCCCATGATCTGGGCCCTGTACCACGAAGCTCGCTTAGAGGGTTAGCGAGGTATGTTGAGCTCCAAGCCTGGGTTAGTTGTACCACGAAAGTCGATCTCTTTTAGCGTCGCTGTATCACCATGGTGACTTATGCTCGCAACCAAACCTGGTCGGGAGCAGTTTTTTTCGGCTTAGTCTAGCCGGAGATCGGCTACTTAAATCGGCGTGCGCAGCTTCCTAGCCCCTCCTCTGACAATGGCGTCACCATTTGTGGGTGTTCCCGTGGACCCCGGCGCACTTCTCCGGAGACAAGGGTTTTACGGGACAGAACCGATCCCTTGGCATTGTCTGATGATATTCAGATTTCAGACTTTATTGTCATTGTGCAAACAACGAAATTGGGGTTCTTCATGAGAGATACAGATTCTCATCAGAGGGTGTTCGTTATTTGATCGTCCTTTTGGACCTTATGTAGACAATGATTACTGTTGCGCATTGTGTCTCAGTGACAGAGTGCTAGAGTGGAGGTAGCGCGTCAGTCTTGAATTTCTGCGCGGGGGGTTCGACTCCCATGTGACGCGAATATATGTGAAGCTTAAAAAGTCCTAATTCTCATGCATATGGAATACTTAATCACTAAAACTTATGGAATTATATTTTTGTGCTTATTTCGAACTTCAACCCATATTTTCAAGGCCGTGCTGGCAACACATCTATGGGGGTAAAATGCATGATGATAGACCGGCGAATTTGAACCCCGGTCGCTGGCGTTCGGGTCTTATACTAATCCACTACGCTACAGCCGCTACCTCTCAGCGGCCAAAAACATGCGATACATTGCTTAAATAGGGTG
>NC_079423.1:9473518-9478518 GCF_026213295.1 Gadus chalcogrammus | reverse complement strand
TGGTGAAAGTTTAAGAAATGTACAACTGTCGTTTCAGCTCTCTGGTGCTCCCTGCTGGCAGTATCACTATACTGTCCTCGGTTTCACAAAAATAGTTTGAGAGACGTTGTCAGTCTTTGTATGTTGCTTAAATCCTCCAAAGCGGTTGGCAGTAAACATCAGGTCACGGTAGGCCACGGAGGCAATGAGCTCGAGTTGAAAAAGAAAAAGCTTACTGCACCTGGGTATTCCCAGGCGGTCTCCCATCCAAATACTAACCAGGCCGACCCGCTTTAGCTTCCGAGATCAGACGAGAGAGGCGTGTTCAGGGTGGTATGGCCGTAAGCAAATAGTGCTGGCGCAAAACCAGGTTTTATACAGTAGCACATAAGGAGTGAGAAACCTGCTGAGGCTCGACGTTACACTTTTACAAAAACAATCATTAGTTAGATATAAACGGCAGTAATTGATTCAGTAGGACTCCTTATCCATGTAAACGATCATTGTGACATCTGAATTCATTAATTATCTGCAATACACTGCGTGTGCGTGTGATGTTAAATGTTTGAACCAAGGTTAACGGTTAAAGGGTCAGAGAATGGGGGTGATTTTTTGACGTCTCCCATGATCTGAAGTGACGTGCGGT
Organism: Gadus chalcogrammus; assembly: GCF_026213295.1. Lineage (NCBI taxonomy): Eukaryota > Metazoa > Chordata > Actinopteri > Gadiformes > Gadidae > Gadus > Gadus chalcogrammus. The sequence continues at coordinate 9,477,893 of NC_079423.1, read as the reverse complement.
TTGTGTTGGTGAAAGTTTAAGAAATGTACAACTGTCGTTTCAGCTCTCTGGTGATCCCTGCTGGCAGTATCACTATACTGTCCTCATGTTTCACAAAAATAGTTTTGAGAGACGTTGTCAGTCTTTGTATGTTGCTTAAATCCTCCAAAGCGGTTGGCAGTAACATCAGGTCACGGTAGGCCAGGAGGCAATGAGCTCGAGTTGAAAAAGAAAAAGCTTACTGCACCTGGTATTCCCAGGCGGTCTCCCATCCAAGTACTAACCAGGCCCGACCCATCTTAGCTTCCGAGATCAGACGAGATCGGGCGTGTTCAGGGTGGTATGGCCGTTAAGCAATAGTGCTGGCGCAAAACCAGGTTTTATACATTAGCACATAAGGAGTGAGAAAGCTGCTGAGGCTCGACGTTACACTTTACAAAACAATCATAGTTAGATATAAACGCAGTAATTGATCAGTAGGACTCCTATCCATGTAAACGATCATGGACATCTGAATTCATAATTATCTGAAAACACTGCGTGTGCGTGTGATGTTAAATGTTTGAACCAAGGTTAACGGTTAAAGGGTCAGAGAATGGGTGGTGATTTTTTGACGTCCCATGATCTGATGTGAGTGTGCGTGTTTGTGTTGGTGAAAGTTTAAGAAATGTACAACTGTCGTTTCAGCTCTCTGGTGCTCCCTGCTGGCAGTATCACTATACTGTCCTCGGGTTTCACAAAAATAGTTTTGAGAGACGTTGTCAGTCTTGTATGTTGCTTAAATCCTCCAAAGGGTTGGCAGTAAACATCAGGTCACGGTAGGCCCGGAGGCAATGAGCTTGAGTTGAAAAAGAAAAGCTTACTGCATCTGGCATTCCCAGGCGGTCTCCCATCCACGTACTAACCAGGCCAAACCCTGCTTAGCTTCCGAGATCAGACGAGATCGGGCGTGTTCAGGGTGGTATGGCCGTAAGCAATTAGTGCAGGCGCAAAACCAGGTTTTATACAAGTAGCATAAGGAGTGAGAAAGCTGCTGAGGCTCGACGTTACACTTTTACAAAAACAATCATTAGTTAGATATAAACGGCAGTAATTGATTCAGTAGGACTCCTTATCCATGTAACGATCATTGTGACATCTGAATCATTAATTATCTGAAATACACTGCGTGTGCGTGTGATGTTAAATGTTTGAACCAAGGTTAACGGTTAAAGTGTCAGAGAATGGGTGGTGATTTTTTGAACTCCTCCCATGATCTGAAGTGAGCGTGCGTGTTTGTGTTGGTGAAAGTTTAAGAAATGTACAACTGTCGTTTCAGCTCTCTGGTGCTCCCTGCTGGCAGTATCACTATACTGTCCTCATGTTTCACAAAAATAGTTTGAGAGACGTTGTCAGTCTTTGTATGTTGCTTAAATCCTCCAAAGCGGTTGGCAGTAAAACATCAAGTCACGGTAGGTCACGGTAGGCCACGGAGGCAATAGTCGAGTTGAAAAAGGAAAAGCTTACAGCACCTGGTATTCCCAGGCGGTCTCCCATCCAAGCAAACCGTCCCGACCCGCTTAGCTTCTTCCGATCAGACGAGATCGGCGTGTTCAGGGTGGTATGGCCGTAAGCAATTAGTGCAGGCGCAAAACCAGGTTTTATGCAGTAGCACATAAGGAGTGAGAAAGCTGCAGAGGCTCGACGTTACACTTTTACAAAAACAATCATTAGTTAGATATAAACGGCAGTAATTGATTCAGTAGGACTCCTTATCCATGAAACGATCATGTGACATCTGCATTCATTAATTATCTGAAATACACTGCGTGTGCGGTGATGTTTGAACCAAGGTTAAAGGTTAAAGTGTCAGAGAATGGGTGGTGATTTTTTGACGTCCTCCCATGATCTGAAGTGAGCGTGCGTGTTGTGTTGGTGAAAGTTTAAGAAATGTACAACTGTCGGTTCAGCTCTTGGTGCTCCCTGCTGGCAGTATCACTATACTGTCCTCATGTTTCACAAAACAGTTTTGAGAGACGTTGTCAGTTTTGGTATGTTGCTTAAATCCTCCAAAGCGGTTGGCAGTGAACATCAGGTCACGGTAGGTCACGGTAAGCCACGGAGGCAATGAGCTCGAGTTGAAAAAGGAAAAGCTTACAGCACCTGGTATTCCAGGCTGTCTCCCATCCAAGTACTAACCAGCCCGGCCCTGCTTAGCTTCCGAGATCAGACGAGATCGGGCGTGTTTTTTTTTTTTTTTTTTTGGTGACACCCGTCACTACTTACAGCAACCTGGGCTTCTGAGGAGGTCTCCCATCCGAGTACTAACCAGGCCCGACCCTGCTTAGCTTCCGAGATCAGACGAGATTGCGCGTGTTCAGGGTGGTATGGCCGTAAGCAATTAGTGCAGGCGCAAAACCAGGTTTTATACAGTAGGAGTGAGAAAGCGCTGAGGCTCGACGTTACACTTTTACAAAAAACAATCATTAGTTAGATATAACGGCAGGAATTGTTCAGTAGGATCCTTATCCATGTAAACGATCATTGTGACATCTGAATTCATTAATTATCTGAAATACACTGCGTGTGCGTGCGATGTTAAATGTTTGAACCAAGGTTAACGGTTAAAGTGTCAGAGAATGGGTGGTGATTTTTTGACGTCCTCCCATGATCTGAAGTGAGCGTGCGTGTTTGTGTTGGTGAAAGTTTAAGAAATGTACAACTGTTGTTTCAGCTCTCTGGTGCCCTGCTGGCAGTATCACTATACTGTCCTCATGTTTCACAAAAATAGTTTTGAGAGACGTGTCAGTCTTTGTATGTTGCTTAAATCCTCCAAACGGTTGGCAGTAAACATCAGGTCGGTAGGTCACGGTATGCACGGCGGAATGAGCTCGAGTTGAAAAAAAGAAATAGCTTACAGCACCTGGTATTCCCAGGCGGTCTGCCATCCAAGTACTAACCAGGCCCGACCCTGCTTAGCTCCGAGATCAGACGAGATCGGGCGTGTCAGGGTGGTATGGCCGTAAGCAATAGTGCAGGCGCAAAACCAGGTTTTATACAGTAGCACATAAGGAGTGAAAGCTGCTGAGGCGCGACGTTACACTTTTACAAAAACAATCATTAGTTAGATAAACGGCAGTAATTGATTCAGTAGGACTCCTTATCCATGTGAACGATCATTGTGACATCTGAATTCATTAATTATCTGAAATACACTGCGTGTGCGTGTGATGTTAAATGTTTGAACCAAGGTTAACGGTTAAGTGTCAGAGAATGGGTGGTGATTTTTGACGTCCTCCCATGATCTGAAGTGAGCGTGCGTGTTTGTGTTGGTGAAAGTTTAAGAAATGTACAACTGTCGGTTCGCTCTCTGGTGCTCCCTGCTGGCAGTATCACTATACTGTCCTCATGTTTCACAAAAAACGTTTGAGAGACGTTGTCAGTTTTGTGTGTTGCTTAAACCTCCAAAGCGGTTTGCAGTAAACATCAGGTCACGGTACGCCACGGAGTCAATGAGCTCGAGTTGAAAAAGAAATTGCATACAGCACCTGGTATTCCCAGGCGGTCTGCCATCCAAGTAACCAGGCCCGACCCTGCTTAGCTTCCGAGATCAGACGAGATCGGGCGTGTACAGGTTTGTATGGCCGTAAGCAATTAGTGCATGAGCAAAACCAGGTTTTATACGTAGCACATAAGGAGTGAGAAAGCGCTGACGCGACGTTACACTTTACAAAAACATCATTAGTTAGATATAACGGCAGTAATTATTCAGTAGGACTCCTATCCATGTAAACGATGTGACATCTGAATTCATTATTATCTGAAAACACTCCGTGTGCGGTGATGTTAAATGTTTGAACCAAGGTTGACGGTTAAAGTGTCGAGAATGGGTGGGATTTTTTGAGTCCTCCCATGATCTGAAGTGAGCGTGGTGTTTGTGTTGGTGAAAGTTTAAGAATGTAACTGTCGGTTCAGCTCTCTGGTGCTCCCTGCTGGCATTATCACTATACTGTCCTCATGTTCACAAAAACAGTTTGAGACGTTGTCGTTTTTGTATGTTGCTTAAATCTCCAAAGCGTTTGGCAGTAACATCAGGTCACCGGTACGCCAAGGAGTCTATGAGCTCGAGTTGAAAAGAAAAAGCTTACAGCACCTGTTATCCCCAGGCGGTGTCCCATCCAAGTACTAACCAGGCCGACCCTGCTTAGCTTCCGAGATCAGACGAGATCGGGCGTGTCAGCGTGGTATGGCCGTAAGCAATTAGGACGGCGCAAACCAGGTTTTATACAGTGCACATAAGGAGTGGAAAGCTGCTGAGGCTCGACGTTACACTTTACAAAACAATCATTAGTTAGATATGAACGGCAGTAATTGATTCAGTAGGACTCCTTATCCATGTAAACGATCATTGTGACAT
>NC_079423.1:9433467-9473418 GCF_026213295.1 Gadus chalcogrammus | reverse complement strand
GTTTGTGTTGGTGAAAGTTTAAGAAATGTACAACTGTCGGTTCAGCTCTCTGGTGCTCCCTGCTGGCAGTATCACTATACTGTCCTCATGTTTCACAAAAACAGTTTTGAGAGACGTTGTCAGTTTTTGTATGTTGCTTAAATCCTCCAAAGCGGTTGGCAGTAAACATCAGGTCACGGTACGCCACGGAGTCAATGAGCTCGAGTTGAAAAAGAAAATGATTACAACACCTGGTATTCCCAGGCGGTCTGCCATCCAAGTACTAACCAGGCCCGACCCTGCTTAGCTTCCGAGATCAGACGAGATCGGGCGTGTTCAGGGTGGTATGGCCGTAAGCAATTAGTGCAGGCGCAAAACCAGGTTTTATACAGTAGCACATAAGGAGTGAGAAAGCTGCTGAGGCTCGACGTTACACTTTTACAAAAACAATCATTAGTTAGATATAAACGGCAGTAATTGATTCAGTAGGACTCCTTATCCATGTAAACGATCATTGTGACATCTGAATTCATTAATTATCTGAAATACACTGCGTGTGCGTGTGATGTTTGAACCAAGGTTAACGGTTAAAGTGTCAGAGAATGGGTGGTGATTTTTTGACGTCCTCCCATGATCTGAAGTGAGCGTGCATGTTTGTGTTGGTGAAAGTTTAAGACATGTACAACTGTCGGTTCAGCTCTCTGGTGCTCCCTGCTGGCAGTATCACTATACTGTCCTCATGTTTCACAAAAACAGTTTTGAGAGACGTTGTCAGTTTTTGTATGTTAGTTAAATCCTCCAAAGTGGTTGGCAGTAAACATCAGGTCACGGGACGCCACCGAGTCAATGAGCTCGAGTTGAAAAAGAAAAAGCTTGCAGCACCTGGTATTCCCAGACGGTCTCCCATCCAAGTACTAACCAGGCCCGACCCTGGATAGCTTCCGAGATCAGACGAGATCGGGCGTGTTCAGGATGGTATGGCCGTAAGCAATTAGTGCAGGCGCAAAACCAGGTTTTATACAGTAGCACATAAGGAGTGAGAAAGCTGCTGAGGCTCGACGTTACACTTTTACAAAAACAATCATTAGTTAGATATAAACGGTAGTAATTGATTCAGTAGGACTCCTTATCCATGTAAACGATCATTGTGACATCTGAATTCATGAATTATCTGAAATACACTGCGTGTGCGTGTGATGTTAAATGTTTGAACCAAGGTTAACGGTTAAAGTGTTATAGAATGGGTGGTGATTTTTTGACGTCCTCCCATGATCTGAAGTGAGCGTGCGTGTTTGTGTTGGTGAAAGTTTAAGAAATGTACAACTGTCGGTTCAGCTCTCTGGTGCTCCCTGCTGGCAGTATCACTATACTGTCCTCATGTTTCACAAAAACAGTTTTGAGAGACGTTGTCAGTTTTTGTATGTTGCTTAAATCCTCCAAAGCGGTTGGCAGTAAACATCAGGTCACGGTACGCCACGGAGTCAATGAGCTCGAGTTGAAAAAGAAAATCCTTACAGCACCTGGTATTCCCAGGCGGTCTCCCATCCAAGTACTAACCAGGCCCGACCCTGCTTAGCTTCCGAGATCAGACGAGATCGGGCGTGTTCAGGGTGGTATCGCCGTAATCAACTAGTGCAGGCGCAAAACCAGGTTTTATACAGTAGCACATAAGGAGTGAGAAAGCTGCTGAGGCTCGACGTTACACTTTTACAAAAACAATCATTAGTTAGATATAAACGGCAGTAATTGATTCAGTAGGACTCCTTATCCATGTAAACGATCATTGTGACATCTGAATTCATTAATTATCTGAAATACACTGCGTGTGCGTGTGATGTTAAATGTTTGAACCAAGGTTAACGGTTAAAGTGTCAGAGAATGGGTGGTGATTTTTTGATGTCCTCCCATGATCTGAAGTGAGCGTGCGTGTTTGCGTTGGTGAAAGTTTAAGAAATGTACAACTGTCGGTTCAGCTCTCTGGTGCTCCCTGCTGGCAGTATCACTATACTGTCCTCATGTTTCACAAAAACAGTTTTGAGAGACGTTGTCAGTTTTTGTATGTTAGTTAAATCCTCCAAAGTGGTTGGCAGTAAACATCAGGTCACGGGACGCCACCGAGTCAATGAGCTCGAGTTGAAAAAGAAAAAGCTTGCAGCACCTGGTATTCCCAGACGGTCTCCCATCCAAGTACTAACCAGGCCCGACCCTGCTTAGCTTCCGAGATCAGACGAGATCGGGCGTGTTCAGGGTGGTATGGCCGTAATCAATTAGTGCAGGCGCAAAACCAGGTTTTATACAGTAGCACATAAGGAGTGAGAAAGCTGCTGAGGCTCGACGTTACACTCTTACAAAAACAATCATTAGTTAGATATAAACGGCAGTAATTGATTCAGTAGGACTCCTTATCCATGTAAACGATCATTGTGACATCTGAATTCATTAATTATCTGAAATACACTGCGTGTGCGTGTGATGTTAAATGTTTGAACCAAGGTTAACGGTTAAAGTGTCAGAGAATGGGTGGTGATTTTTTGACGTCCTCCCATGATCTGAAGTGAGCGTGCGTGTTTGTGTTGGTGAAAGTTTAAGAAATGTACAACTGTCGGTTCAGCTCTCTGGTGCTCCCTGCTGGCAGTATCACTATACTGTCCTCATGTTTCACAAAAATAGTTTTGAGAGACGTTGTCAGTTTTTGTATGTTGCTTAAATCCTCCAAAGCGGTTGGCAGTAAACATCAGGTCACGGTACGCCACGGAGTCAATGAGCTCGAGTTGAAAAATAAAAAGCTTACAGCACCTGGTATTCCCAGGCGGTCTCCCACCCAAGTACTAACCAGGCCCGACCCTGCTTAGCTTCCGAGATCAGACGAGATCGGCGTGTTTTTTTTAATTTTTTTTATTAAAATTCCGTATTTACAGTAATTTACAATCTTTTACGGTCATAACCAAACACAGTATGACACACAGAAGACATACAGACAGTTGATAATCACAAATGTACGCAACAATCATATAGAGAGGTTAACCCTAATCATACACAACAAACATTTGCGTCGGAGTGGTCTGCCAGGTCTTAACAAGCAGGAAAAACAATGCCCACACTACACACTAAATCCTAACGTCCCTGATTCCGTTACCATGACTAAAGTGCTGTTCCTAACAAAATACTTGTGAAAATCCTCCCCTTCCCATCATTCAGAACCTCCTTCACATTCCCAACCACATCCTCCTTTACAAGTATTGCCACACCACACGATCTTGCCGTCCCACAATTGACGAATAACAGTCCCCTCCATTTCTCCTTGATTTCTGGCATTTTAGCCTGTGTCCAGTTTGTTTCCTGCAGCACTAAAATATCGGATTTAAAATTGATTAACACCTCATCAAACTTCGCCATATTGTTAAGACCGTTGATATTAATTGATGTGAGTGTGACCATTGAAATCAAAAGACACAGAGTGGGTATTACTGTTAAAATCTTTTCTTTTTTTTTACGTACCCCTTTCTTTTTCAAGTTCCTCTGTTCCTCATCGGAATCAACCCCTCTCCTGCGTCTGACCCTGGGCGCCCTCTCCCTACAAACACCCAACGCCTCATTCCCAGACTTATTCTCCCTCTCCCTTCCATCAGCCAGTGTGGGGGGGGAAATTATAGGCGCCATACCACGCCAATGAGACGCGTCGGCTGTAGCCTCAATAGTCACAGCACAAGACCCCCAGGCTGCATCTTCCTCTACTGTAGGCCACCCGGGCGCCTGTAAAGAGAGGAGCCCCGCTTGAGAGCTCCTGCCCCCCCCCCCAACCCTGTGCCCCCATCTCCCCCTGATGCCGGGGCCATTGACACAACCAAATCCACTTCTAGGCTAGCCCCGTGCCATGTCCCGCCTCGTTCCCCAACTGTCCAGACCCCCGCGGCACCTTGGCTACGCCCTCCGCTGGTGTAGGGTGCCCAGATGCCGGTAGAGAGGAAAGCTCTCCTTGAGAGCTTTGCCCCCCGGGCAACCCCATGCCCCCCACACCCGGGTCCTTCAGCACAACCTGTAGCTGACTGTCCAAGACTGTCTCCCCGTCAGACAGCTCCCCGTGCTCCATCTCCTCTTCCGCACTCTCTTCCCCTCCACTTTCCTCACTCTCCAACGATACAGCCCTTGAGTCTGGGTCAACTGAGAGGGCACCCCCTCCCACCTGCTCCTCCTTACACACACAATTTCCCTTTCTATTACCACACTCTCTGCATTTAATCACAGCCACACACTCCCTTGCATAGTGTCCCTGCTTCCCGCACTTCCGACAGAGGAAGTCAGGACAGTCCCTCACTATATGTCCAGGCTGGATGCACAATCTACACACCTTTAATTGTCTGTCATGGATGACTCGGAAATATTCAGCACCCTTTTCAGTGTCAAAACGTGTGGACCAAGGCAAGGACCGTACTTCCTTGTTAAACTTCACCTTAACAAACCGTGTACCCTCACATATGGTCATCCCAGGCCACTTCCTCCTTGCAATCGGCGAAACTGCCTCCACACCCCAGTCCGCAAGCTTCTTCAGAATCTCCTCATCCGTAATGTACACTGGTAGACTCATAAAGGACACCACCATCTCATCTGCAGTCAAGTCTTTTGCGACGACGCTGGTCCCCCTTATCCTAAAACCATCCAACAATCGCCTCTTCCCGTTGGGGTGATTCATCGTTACTTCATATTGGTTCAATGAGAGGTAGCGACATCCCAAGACCAATCCACATACACTCTGCATCGCCCTTAGCATCTCCATCATCGGGATTTTCTCCTCTCCCACAAGCTCCACAGCCACAGACAACTCCCTGCAGTAGCTCGGGCCACCATCCGCAACCTTGTCCTCCTTCTCTCTTGTTGCTCTCTCCGCAGTCACCGGTCTCCCGCCTAGTACGTCCTCCGATGTCCTCTTCGCCACACAACCACCATCCGTCACCGCAGCAGGAGCCGTGTTCCGTTCCATGCCGTCTTCCATTCGAGTTTTCGAAACCGCGTGAGACATCGAAAAAAAACCGAACTAAAGTATACTAATACTCCCCCAAACAGCAAGCTGTCGGGGGAATAAACGACTAGACGCAAAACTAACCAAAAAAATATCTATAAATACTTGATTTACCACCAAAAGAATCCTCGCTCCAACACCGTCCTCCTCTCACCACTCAAGCACACCAAACACTTCCTCAATGGGCGTATCACTTCCTCAATAGGCGTGTTTTTTTTTCTTTTGGTGACACCCGTCACTACTTACAGCTTACAGCAACCTGGGCTTCTGAGGAGGTCTCCCACCCAAGTACTAACCAGGCCCGACCCTGCTTAGCTTCCGAGATCAGACGAGATCGGGCGTGTTCAGGGTGGTATGGCCGTAAGCAATTAGTGCAGGCGCAAAACCAGGTTTTATACAGTAGCACATAAGGAGTGAGAAAGCTGCTGAGGCTCGACGTTACACTCTTACAAAAACAATCATTAGTTAGATATAAACGGCAGTAATTGATTCAGTAGGACTCCTTATCCATGTAAACGATCATTGTAACATCTGAATTCATTAATTATCTGAAATACACTGCGTGTGCGTGTGATGTTAAATGTTTGAACCAAGGTTAACGGTTAAAGTGTCAGAGAATGGGTGGTGATTTTTTGACGTCCTCCCATGATCTGAAGTGAGCGTGCGTGTTTGTGTTGGTGAAAGTTTAAGAAATGTACAGCTGTCGGTTCAGCTCTCTGGTGCTCCCTGCTGGCAGTATCACTATACTGTCCTCATGTTTCACAAAAACAGTTTTGAGAGACGTTGTCAGTTTTTGTATGTTGCTTAAATCCTCCAAAGCGGTTGGCAGTAAACATCAGGTCACGGTACTCCACGGAGTCAATGAGCTCGAGTTGAAAAATAAAAAGCTTACAACACCTGGTATTCCCAGGCGGTCTCCCATCCAAGTACTAACCAGGCCCGACCCTGCTTAGCTTCCGAGATCAGACGAGATCGGGCGTGTTCAGGGTGGCATGGCCGAAAGCAATTAGTGTAGGCGCAAAACCAGGTTTTATACAGTAGCACATAAGGAGTGAGAAAGCTGCTGAGGCTCGACGTTACACTCTTACAAAAACAATCATTAGTTAGATATAAACGGCAGTAATTGATTCAGTAGGACTCCTTATCCATGTAAACGATCATTGTGACATCTGAATTCATTAATTATCTGAAATACACTGCGTGTGCGTGTGATGTTAAATGTTTGAACCAAGGTTAACGGTTAAAGTGTCAGAGAATGGGTGGTGATTTTTTGACGTCCTCCCATGATCTGAAGTGAGCGTGCGTGTTTGTGTTGGTGAAAGTTTAAGAAATGTACAACTGTCGGTTCAGCTCTCTGGTGCTCCCTGCTGGCAGTATCACTATACTGTCCTCATGTTTCACAAAAATAGTTTTGAGAGACGTTGTCAGTTTTTGTATGTTGCTTAAATCCTCCAAAGCGGTTGGCAGTAAACATCAGGTCACGGTACGCCACGGTAGGCCACGGAGTCAATGAGCTCGAATTGAAAAAGAAAAAGCTTACAGCACCTGGTATTCCCAGGCGGACTCCCATCCAAGTACTAACCAGGCCTGACCCTGCTTAGCTTCCGAGATCAGACAAAATCGGGCGTGTTCAGGGTGGTATGGCCGTAAGCAAATAGTGCAGGCGCAAAACCAGGTTTTATACAGTAGCACATGAGGAGTGAGCAAGCTGCTGAGGCTTGACGTTACACTTTTACAAAAACAATCATTAGTTAGATATAAACGGCAGTAATTGATTCAGTAGGACTCCTTATCCATGTAAACGATCATTGTGACATCTGAATTCATTAATTATCTGAAATACACTGCGTGTGCTTGTGATGTTAAATGTTTGAACCAAGGTTAACGGTTAAAGTGTCAGAGAATGGGTGGTGATTTTTTGACGTCCTCCCATGATCTGAAGTGAGCGTGCGTGTTTGTGTTGGTGAAAGTTTAAGAAATGTACAACTGTCGGTTCAGCTCTCTGGTGCTCCCTGCTGGCAGTATCACTATACTGTCCTCATGTTTCACAAAAACAGTTTTGAGAGACGTTGTCAGTTTTTGTATGTTGCTTAAATCCTCCAAAGCGGTTGGCAGTAAACATCAGGTCACGGTACGCCACGGAGTCAATGAGCTCGAGTTGAAAAAGAAAATGCTTACAGCACCTGGTATTCCCAGGCGGTCTCCCATCCAAGTACTAACCATGCCCGACCCTGCTTAACTTCCGAGATCAGACGAGATCGGGCGTGTTCAGAGTGGTATGGCCGTAAGCAATTAGTGCAGGCGCAAAACCAGGTTTTATACAGTAGCACATAAGGAGTGATAAAGCTGCTGAGGCTCGACGTTACACTCTTACAAAAACAATCATTAGTTAGATATAAACGGCAGTAATTGATTCAGTAGGACTCCTTATCCATGTAAACGATCATTGTGACATCTGAATTCATTAATTATCTGAAATACACTGCGTGTGCGTGTGATGTTAAATGTTTGAACCAAGGTTAACGGTTAAAGTGTCAGAGAATGGGTGGTGATTTTTTGACGTCCTCCCATGATCTGAAGTGAGCGTGCGTGTTTGTGTTGGTGAAAGTTTAAGAAATGTACAACTGTCGGTTCAGCTCTCTGGTGCTCCCTGCTGGCAGTATCACTATACTGTCCTCATGTTTCACAAAAATAGTTTTGAGAGACGTTGTCAGTTTTTGTATGTTGCTTAAATCCTCCAAAGCGGTTGGCAGTAAACATCAGGTCACGCTACGCCACGGTAGGCCACGGAGTCAATGAGCTCGAGTTGAAAAAGAAAAAGCTTACAGCACCTGGTATTCCCAGGCGGTCTCCCATCCAAGTACTAACCAGGCCCAACCCTGCTTAGCTTCCGAGTTCAGACGAGATCGGGCGCGTTCAGGGTGGTATGGGCGTAAGCAATTAGTGCAGGTGCAAAACCAGGTTTTATACAGTAGCACATAAGGAGTGAGACAGCTGCTGAGGCTCGACGTTACACTCTTACAAAAACAATCATTAGTTAGATATAAACGGCAGTAATTGATTCAGTAGGACTCCTTATCCATGTAAACGATCATTGTGACATCTGAATTCATTAATTATCTGAAATACACTGCGTGTGCGTGTGATGTTAAAAGTTTGAACCAAGGTTAACGGTTAAAGTGTCAGAGAATGGGTGGTGATTTTTTGACGTCCTCCCATGATCTGAAGTGAGCGTGCGTGTTTGTGTTGGTGAAAGTTTAAGAAATGTACAACTGTCGGTTCAGCTCTCTGGTGCTCCCTGCTGGCAGTATCACTATACTGTCCTCATGTTTCACAAAAATAGTTTTGAGAGACGTTGTCAGTTTTTGTATGTTGCTTAAATCCTCCAAAGCGGTTGGCAGTAAACATCAGGTCACGGTACGCCACGGAGTCAATGAGCTCGAGTTGAAAAATAAAAAGCTTACAGCACCTGGTATTCCCAGGCGGACTCCCATCCAAGTACTAACCAGGCCCGACCCTGCTTAGCTTCCGAGATCAGACGAGATCTGGCGTGTTCAGGGTGGTATGGCCGTAAGCAATTAGTGCAGGCGCAAAACCAGGTTTTATACAGTAGCACATAAGGAGTGAGAAAGCTGCTGAGGCTCGACGTTACACTCTTACAAAAACAATCATTAGTTAGATATAAACGGCAGTAATTGATTCAGTAGGACTCCTTATCCATGTAAACCGATCATTGTGACATCTGAATTCATTAATTATCTGAAATACACTGCGTGTGCGTGTGATGTTAAATGTTTGAACCAAGGTTAACGGTTAAAGTGTCAGAGAATGGGTGGTGATTTTTTGACGTCCTCCCATGATCTGAAGTGAGCGTGCGTGTTTGTGTTGGTGAAAGTTTAAGAAATGTACAACTGTCGGTTCAGCTCTCTGGTGCTCCCTGCTGGCAGTATCACTATACTGTCCTCATGTTTCACAAAAATAGTTTTGAGAGACGTTGTCAGTTTTTGTATGTTGCTTAAATCCTCCAAAGCGGTTGGCAGTAAACATCAGGTCACGGTACGCCACGGTACGCCACGGAGTCAATGAGCTCGAGTTGAAAAAGAAAAAGCTTACAGCACCTGGTATTCCCAGGCGGACTCCCATCCAAGTACTAACCAGGCCCGACCCTGCTTAGCTTCCGAGATCAGACGAGATCGGGCGTGTTCAGGGTGGTATGGCCGTAAGCAATTAGTGCAGGCGCAAAACCAGGTTTTATACAGTAGCACATAAGGAGTGAGAAAGCTGCTGAGGCTCGACGTTACACTCTTACAAAAACAATCATTAGTTAGATATAAACGGCAGTAATTGATTCAGTAGAACTCCTTATCCATGTAAACCATCATTGTGACATCTGAATACATTAATTATCTGAAATACACTGCGTGTGCGTGTGATGTTAAGTGTTTGAACCAAGGTTAACGGTTAAAGTGTCAGAGAATGGGTGGTGATTTTTTGACGTCCTCCCATGATCTGAAGTGAGCGTGCGTGTTTGTGTTGGTGAAAGTTTAAGAAATGTACAACTGTCGGTTCAGCTCTCTGGTGCTCCCTGCTGGCAGTATCACTATACTGTCCTCATGTTTCACAAAAATAGTTTTGAGAGACGTTGTCAGTTTTTGTATGTTGCTTAAATCCTCCAAAGCGGTTGGCAGTAAACATCAGGTCACGGTACGCCACGGAGTCAATGAGCTCGAGTTGAAAAAGAAAAAGCTTACAGCACCTGGTATTCCCAGGCGGACTCCCATCCAAGTACTAACCAGGCCCGACCCTGCTTAGCTTCCGAGATCAGACGAGATCTGGTGTGTTCAGGGTGGTATGGCCGTAAGCAATTAGTGCAGGCGCAAAACCAGGTTTTATACAGTAGCACATAAGGAGTGAGAAAGCTGCTGAGGCTCGACGTTACACTCTTACAAAAACAATCATTAGTTAGATATAAACGGCAGTAATTGATTCAGTAGGACTCCTTATCCATGTAAACCATCATTGTGACATCTGAATTCATTAATTATCTGAAATACACTGCGTGTGCGTGTGATGTTAAATGTTTGAACCAAGGTTAACGGTTAAAGTGTCAGAGAATGGGTGGTGATTTTTTGACGTCCTCCCATGATCTAAAGTGAGCGTGCGTGTTTGTGTTGGTGAAAGTTTAAGAAATGTACAATGTCGGTTCAGCTCTCTGGTGCTCCCTGCTGGCAGTATCACTATACTGTCCTCATGTTTCACAAAAATAGTTTTGAGAGACGTTGTCAGTTTTTGTATGTTGCTTAAATCCTCCAAAGCGGTTGGCAGTAAACATCAGGTCACGGTACGCCACGGTAGGCCACGGAGGCAATGAGCTCGAGTTGAAAAAGAAAAAGCTTACAGCACCTGGTATTCCCAGGCGGTCTCCCATCCAAGTACTAACCAGGCCCAGCCCTGCTTAGCTTCCGTGTACAGACGAGATCGGGCGTGTTCAGGGTAGTATGGCCGTAAGCAATTAGTGCAGGCGCAAAACCAGGTTTTATACAGTAGCACATAAGGAGTGAGAAAGCTGCTGAGGCTCGACGTTACACTTTTACAAAAACAATCATTAGTTAGATATAAACGGCAGTAATTGATTCAGTAGGACTCCTTATCCATGTAAACGACCATTGTGACATCTGAATTCATTAATTATCTGAAATACACTGCGTGTGCGTGTGATGTTAAATGTTTGAACCAAGGTTAACGGTTAAAGTGTCAGAGAATGGGTGGTGATTTTTTGACGTCCTCCCATGATCTGAAGTGAGCGTGCGTGTTTGTGTTGGTGAAAGTTTAAGAAATGTACAGCTGTCGGTTCAGCTCTCTGGTGCTCCCTGCTGGCAGTATCACTATACTGTCCTCATGTTTCACAAAAACAGTTTTGAGAGACGTTGTCAGTTTTTGTATGTTGCTTAAATCCTCCAAAGCGGTTGGCAGTAAACATCAGGTCACGGTACTCCACGGAGTCAATGAGCTCGAGTTGAAAAATAAAAAGCTTACAAGCACCTGGTATTCCCAGGCGGTCTCCCATCCAAGTACTAACCAGGCCCGACCCTGCTTAGCTTCCGAGATCAGACGAGATCGGGCGTGTTCAGGGTGGCATGGCCGTAAGCAATTAGTGTAGGCGCAAAACCAGGTTTTATACAGTAGCACATAAGGAGTGAGAAAGCTGCTGAGGCTCGACGTTACACTCTTACAAAAACAATCATTAGTTAGATATAAACGGCAGTAATTGATTCAGTAGGACTCCTTATCCATGTAAACGATCATTGTGACATCTGAATTCATTAATTATCTGAAATACACTGCGTGTGCGTGTGATGTTAAATGTTTGAACCAAGGTTAACGGTTAAAGTGTCAGAGAATGGGTGGTGATTTTTTGACGTCCTCCCATGATCTGAAGTGAGCGTGCGTGTTTGTGTTGGTGAAAGTTTAAGAAATGTACAACTGTCGGTTCAGCTCTCTGGTGCTCCCTGCTGGCAGTATCACTATACTGTCCTCATGTTTCACAAAAATAGTTTTGAGAGACGTTGTCAGTTTTTGTATGTTGCTTAAATCCTCCAAAGCGGTTGGCAGTAAACATCAGGTCACGGTACGCCACGGTAGGCCACGGAGTCAATGAGCTCGAAGTTGAAAAAGAAAAAGCTTACAGCACCTGGTATTCCCAGGCGGACTCCCATCCAAGTACTAATCAGGCCTGACCCTGCTTAGCTTCCGAGATCAGACAAAATCGGGCGTGTTCAGGGTGGTATGGCCGTAAGCAAATAGTGCAGGCGCAAAACCAGGTTTTATACAGTAGCACATGAGGAGTGAGCAAGCTGCTGAGGCTTGACGTTACACTTTTACAAAAACAATCATTAGTTAGATATAAACGGCAGTAATTGATTCAGTAGGACTCCTTATCCATGTAAACGATCATTGTGACATCTGAATTCATTAATTATCTGAAATACACTGCGTGTGCGTGTGATGTTAAATGTTTGAACCAAGGTTAACGGTTAAAGTGTCAGAGAATGGGTGGTGATTTTTTGACGTCCTCCCATGATCTGAAGTGAGCGTGCGTGTTTGTGTTGGTGAAAGTTTAAGAAATGTACAACTGTCGGTTCAGCTCTCTGGTGCTCCCTGCTGGCAGTATCACTATACTGTCCTCATGTTTCACAAAAACAGTTTTGAGAGACGTTGTCAGTTTTTGTATGTTGCTTAAATCCTCCAAAGCGGTTGGCAGTAAACATCAGGTCACGGTACGCCACGGAGTCAATGAGCTCGAGTTGAAAAAGAAAATGCTTACAGCACCTGGTATTCCCAGGCGGTCTCCCATCCAAGTACTAACCATGCCCGACCCTGCTTAACTTCCGAGATCAGACGAGATCGGGCGTGTTCAGAGTGGTATGGCCGTAAGCAATTAGTGCAGGCGCAAAACCAGGTTTTATACAGTAGCACATAAGGAGTGATAAAGCTGCTGAGGCTCGACGTTACACTCTTACAAAAACAATCATTAGTTAGATATAAACGGCAGTAATTGATTCAGTAGGACTCCTTATCCATGTAAACGATCATTGTGACATCTGAATTCATTAATTATCTGAAATACACTGCGTGTGCGTGTGATGTTAAATGTTTGAACCAAGGTTAACGGTTAAAGTGTCAGAGAATGGGTGGTGATTTTTTGACGTCCTCCCATGATCTGAAGTGAGCGTGCGTGTTTGTGTTGGTGAAAGTTTAAGAAATGTACAACTGTCGGTTCAGCTCTCTGGTGCTCCCTGCTGGCAGTATCACTATACTGTCCTCATGTTTCACAAAAATAGTTTTGAGAGACGTTGTCAGTTTTTGTATGTTGCTTAAATCCTCCAAAGCGGTTGGCAGTAAACATCAGGTCACGCTACGCCACGGTAGGCCACGGAGTCAATGAGCTCGAGTTGAAAAAGAAAAAGCTTACAGCACCTGGTATTCCCAGGCGGTCTCCCATCCAAGTACTAACCAGGCCCGACCCTGCTTAGCTTCCGAGATTCAGACGAGATCGGGCGTGTTCAGGGTGGTATGGCCGTAAGCAATTAGTGCAGGCGCAAAACCAGGTTTTATACAGTAGCACATAAGGAGTGAGAAAGCTGCTGAGGCTCGACGTTACACTCTTACAAAAACAATCATTAGTTAGATATAAACGGCAGTAATTGATTCAGTAGGACTCCTTATCCATGTAAACGATCATTGTGACATCTGAATTCATTAATTATCTGAAATACACTGCGTGTGCGTGTGATGTTAAATGTTTGAACCAAGGTTAACGGTTAAAGTGTCAGAGAATGGGTGGTGATTTTTTGACGTCCTCCCATGATCTGAAGTGAGCGTGCGTGTTTGTGTTGGTGAAAGTTTAAGAAATGTACAACTGTCGGTTCAGCTCTCTGGTGCTCCCTGCTGGCAGTATCACTATACTGTCCTCATGTTTCACAAAAATAGTTTTGAGAGACGTTGTCAGTTTTTGTATGTTGCTTAAATCCTCCAAAGCGGTTGGCAGTAAACATCAGGTCACGGTACGCCACAGGAGTCAATGAGCTCGAGTTGAAAAAGAAAAAGCTTACAGCACCTGGTATTCCCAGGCGGTCTCCCATCCAAGTACTAACCAGGCCCGACCCTGCTTAGCTTCCGAGATCAGACGAGATCGGGCGTGTTCAGGGTGGTATGGCCGTAAGCAATTAGTGCAGGCGCAAAACCAGGTTTTATACAGTAGCACATAAGGAGTGAGAAAGCTGCTGAGGCTCGACGTTACACTCTTACAAAAACAATCATTAGTTAGATATAAACGGCAGTAATTGATTCAGTAGGACTCCTTATCCATGTAAACGATCATTGTGACATCTGAATTCATTAATTATCTGAAATACACTGCGTGTGCGTGTGATGTTAAATGTTTGAACCAAGGTTAACGGTTAAAGTGTCAGAGAATGGGTGGTGATTTTTTGACGTCCTCCCATGATCTGAAGTGAGCGTGCGTGTTTGTGTTGGTGAAAGTTTAAGAAATGTACAACTGTCGGTTCAGCTCTCTGGTGCTCCCTGCTGGCAGTATCACTATACTGTCCTCATGTTTCACAAAAATAGTTTTGAGAGACGTTGTCAGTTTTTGTATGTTGCTTAAATCCTCCAAAGCGGTTGGCAGTAAACATCAGGTCACGGTACGCCACGGAGTCAATGAGCTCGAGTTGAAAAAGAAAAAGCTTACAGCACCTGGTATTCCCAGGCGGTCTCCCATCCAAGTACTAACCAGGCCCGACCCTGCTTAGCTTCCGAGATCAGACGAGATCGGGCGTGTTCAGGGTGGTATGGCCGTAAGCAATTAGTGCAGGCGCAAAACCAGGTTTTATACAGTAGCACATAAGGAGTGAGAAAGCTGCTGAGGCTCGACGTTACACTCTTACAAAAACAATCATTAGTTAGATATAAACGGCAGTAATTGATTCAGTAGGACTCCTTATCCATGTAAACGATCATTGTGACATCTGAATTCATTAATTATCTGAAATACACTGCGTGTGCGTGTGATGTTAAATGTTTGAACCAAGGTTAACGGTTAAAGTGTCAGAGAATGGGTGGTGATTTTTTGACGTCCTCCCATGATCTGTGGGGTGTTCCACAAAGCCGGTTTTATCACATAACCGGGTAAGTTAACCCAGGGTTTGCTGTAACCCTAGGTTTTCCGTTCCAAAAGGATCACGGTATGTTAGTTGCTATAGCAACATATGCTCTGAATCAAACCTGGTCGGACCAGGTTTTGCGCAGGTTAAGTTTGAAACATAACCCGGTTTTGGGTATTTCAACCGGCGTTCACCGCAGATTTCATGTGTTCACAATGGCATGCCCTTTTGATGAGAGAACTGCTGATATCAGAGCGCAAATTATACGTGCAATCCACCGGGAGCGATTGATAAGACCACGGCTCGACATCTTGGCATATTGGATGACTTTTTGCTGGAGTGGAGAGATATAGATTCTCGCGCAAATCTTTAATATATTTAAATAGCCTTACATAGCCAACACTACCAATCGAGGACCTGGCCTCAGTTCACTCCAGACTATTTGCGTAGCCCTCCGTTTTTTTCAAATGGTAGTTTTATCTAGGCTATAATGCTGGAGATGCTGAGCACATCACAGTCGTTTCAGATGACCCATCCAAGATTTGTATCGGCCTCCTATCATACAAAGAGCAATATTGTCTGAGTACTATGCCGAGAGGCATTTACAACATAAAGTATAAAATAGTCCTAACGGACTTGCATCCACTGGAGAATGTTCGATCGTAGCCGGCGGCTTCATACAAGCACTGATCCATCTTGATCTGTGAAGTTGATGAATTGTCACTTTTAGGTTTTCTACCCAGTTACCAAAAAAGAAACATTTGGAATAGTATGCGCTGTGGCAAGCACACGGTTTGCATGTGTTACTTCGAAGGCAAAAAAAATCTAAAATACAAGAAAACACAAAAACCTACATTCAACCAGTGTGGGGTATGGCCCATGACTCTCTGAGGTGGTAGGTACCTCCAGGTACCCCCTCCATGCCAGGGCGCCCTGAATTTATGTTTATTAACAGCTCCTCCACCGGGGTCAAGACAATTTGAGGGCCAGATCCAGTCTGCCGACTGTCGGCCTTTTCACGATTGGCTTAAAAAAATGGCTTATTTAAATTTATACCAATACGATGGTGGGAAAAGCTTACCAGTTTGTATGTTTTTTATACTTTTTTTATGATCCTCTGACCGCTTGGAAGCAATCGGAGTACATATTGTTTTAGAAGAAAGGGGTTATGTGGTAGGATCTTTAAGAATGCTTAACTGGGATATTTATATATTCATGGCTCAAATATTAAGGATCATGCTTTTGACGTGTAACTAACGCATTTACGCGGTCAGCGATCCGCTGCCAGGCTTTGGTTCTCCGGGTTCCAGAGGTTTTAGCGTTCCCTTTTCTTGTGATAATGTCCTTCTCCTCGTCATAGCTCTCCAGGAGAACCTGGAGTTCCATTTCATTGAAATAAGCGGCCCGTTTCGCCATATCGATCAGGGTTTCCATGATCCATACATCACGTCTTTTTAAGTTTGGCGTGGACGAGCACAACCCTGTGTTAACCAACCCCGAGTTGATTGAACTAATGCATAACCGCTGCTGTGGAACCGAAAACTCTGGGTTGGTCGGCACAGGGTCAATCAACCTAGAGTTCAGCGTTAACTCAGTGTTTGTTAAACCTCCGTTCGTGGAACACCCCTCTGAAGTGAGCGTGCGTGTTTGTGTTGGTGAAAGTTTAAGAAATGTACAACTGTCGGTTCAGCTCTCTGGTGCTCCCTGCTGGCAGTATCACTATACTGTCCTCATGTTTCACAAAAATAGTTTTGAGAGACGTTGTCAGTTTTTGTATGTTGCTTAAATCCTCCAAAGCGGTTGGCAGTAAACATCAGGTCACGCTACGCCACGGTAGGCCACGGAGTCAATGAGCTCGAGTTGAAAAAGAAAAAGCTTACAGCACCTGGTATTCCCAGGCATTCTCCCATCCAAGTACTAACCAGGCCCAACCCTGCTTAGCTTCCGAGTTCAGACGAGATCGGGCGTGTTCAGGGTGGTATGGCCGTAAGCAATTAGTGCAGGTGCAAAACCAGGTTTTATACAGTAGCACATAAGGAGTGAGACAGCTGCTGAGGCTCGACGTTACACTCTTACAAAAACAATCATTAGTTAGATATAAACGGCAGTAATTGATTCAGTAGGACTCCTTATCCATGTAAACGATCATTGTGACATCTGAATTCATTAATTATCTGAAATACACTGCGTGTGCGTGTGATGTTAAAGTTTGAACCAAGGTTAACGGTTAAAGTGTCAGAGAATGGGTGGTGATTTTTTGACGTCCTCCCATGATCTGAAGTGAGCGTGCGTGTTTGTGTTGGTGAAAGTTTAAGAAATGTACAACTGTCGGTTCAGCTCTCTGGTGCTCCCTGCTGGCAGTATCACTATACTGTCCTCATGTTTCACAAAAATAGTTTTGAGAGACGTTGTCAGTTTTTGTATGTTGCTTAAATCCTCCAAAGCGGTTGGCAGTAAACATCAGGTCACGGTACGCCACGGAGTCAATGAGCTCGAGTTGAAAAATAAAAAGCTTACAGCACCTGGTATTCCCAGGCGGACTCCCATCCAAGTACTAACCAGGCCCGACCCTGCTTAGCTTCCGAGATCAGACGAGATCTGGCGTGTTCAGGGTGGTATGGCCGTAAGCAATTAGTGCAGGCGCAAAACCAGGTTTTATACAGTAGCACATAAGGAGTGAGAAAGCTGCTGAGGCTCGACGTTACACTTTTACAAAAACAATCATTAGTTAGATATAAACGGCAGTAATTGATTCAGTAGGACTCCTTATCCATGTAAACCATCATTGTGACATCTGAATTCATTAATTATCTGAAATACACTGCGTGTGCGTGTGATGTTAAATGTTTGAACCAAGGTTAACGGTTAAAGTGTCAGAGAATGGGTGGTGATTTTTTGACGTCCTCCCATGATCTGAAGTGAGCGTGCGTGTTTGTGTTGGTGAAAGTTTAAGAAATGTACAACTGTCGGTTCAGCTCTCTGGTGCTCCCTGCTGGCAGTATCACTATACTGTCCTCATGTTTCACAAAAATAGTTTTGAGAGACGTTGTCAGTTTTTGTATGTTGCTTAAATCCTCCAAAGCGGTTGGCAGTAAACATCAGGTCACGGTACGCCACGGAGTCAATGAGCTCGAGTTGAAAAATAAAAAGCTTACAGCACCTGGTATTCCCAGGCGGACTCCCATCCAAGTACTAACCAGGCCCGACCCTGCTTAGCTTCCGAGATCAGACGAGATCTGGCGTGTTCAGGGTGGTATGGCCGTAAGCAATTAGTGCAGGCGCAAAACCAGGTTTTATACAGTAGCACATAAGGAGTGAGAAAGCTGCTGAGGCTCGACGTTACACTCTTACAAAAACAATCATTAGTTAGATATAAACGGCAGTAATTGATTCAGTAGAACTCCTTATCCATGTAAACCATCATTGTGACATCTGAATACATTAATTATCTGAAATACACTGCGTGTGCGTGTGATGTTAAATGTTTGAACCAAGGTTAACGGTTAAAGTGTCAGAGAATGGGTGGTGATTTTTTGACGTCCTCCCATGATCTGAAGTGAGCGTGCGTGTTTGTGTTGGTGAAAGTTTAAGAAATGTACAACTGTCGGTTCAGCTCTCTGGTGCTCCCTGCTGGCAGTATCACTATACTGTCCTCATGTTTCACAAAAATAGTTTTGAGAGACGTTGTCAGTTTTTGTATGTTGCTTAAATCCTCCAAAGCGGTTGGCAGTAAACATCAGGTCACGGTACGCCACGGTAGGCCACGGAGTCAATGAGCTCGAGTTGAAAAAGAAATAGCTTACACCACCTGGTATTCCCAGGCGGTCTCCCATCCAAGTACTAACCAGGCCCGACCCTGCTTAGCTGCCGAGTTCAGACGAGATCAGTCGTGTTCAGGGTGGTATGGCCGTAGGCAATTAGTGAAGGCGCAAAACCAGGTTTTATACAGTAGCACATAAGGAGTGA
The DNA here is from genome assembly GCF_026213295.1 of Gadus chalcogrammus. Lineage (NCBI taxonomy): Eukaryota > Metazoa > Chordata > Actinopteri > Gadiformes > Gadidae > Gadus > Gadus chalcogrammus. Next base: position 9,454,794 of record NC_079423.1, on the reverse strand, counting down.
GAAAGCTGCTGAGGCTCGACGTTACACTTTTACAAAAACAATCATTAGTTAGATATAAACGGCAGTAATTGATTCAGTAGGACTCCTTATCCATGTAAACGATCATTGTGACATCTGAATTCATTAATTATCTGAAATACACTGCGTGTGCGTGTGATGTTAAATGTTTGAACCAAGGTTAACGGTTAAAGTGTCAGAGAATGGGTGGTGATTTTTTGACGTCCTCCCATGATCTGAAGTGAGCGTGCGTGTTTGTGTTGGTGAAAGTTTAAGAAATGTACAACTGTCGGTTCAGCTCTCTGGTGCTCCCTGCTGGCAGTATCACTATACTGTCCTCATGTTTCACAAAAACAGTTTTGAGAGACGTTGTCAGTTTTTGTATGTTGCTTAAATCCTCCAAAGCGGTTGGCAGTAAACATCAGGTCACGGTACGCCACGGAGTCAATGAGCTCGAGTTGAAAAAGAAAATGCTTACATCACCTGGTATTCCCAGGCGGTCTCCCATCCAAGTACTAACCATGCCCGACCCTGCTTAGCTTCCGAAATCAGACGAGATCGGGCGTGTTCAGTGTGGTATGGCCGTAAGCAATTAGTGCAGGCGCAAAACCAGGTTTTATACAGTAGCACATAAGGAGTGATAAAGCTGCTGAGGCTCGACGTTACACTCTTACAAAAACAATCATTAGTTAGATATAAACGGCAGTAATTGATTCAGTAGGACTCCTTATCCATGTAAACGATCATTGTGACATCTGAATTCATTAATTATCTGAAATACACTGCGTGTGCGTGTGATGTTAAATGTTTGAACCAAGGTTAACGGTTAAAGTGTCAGAGAATGGGTGGTGATTTTTTGACGTCCTCCCATGATCTGAAGTGAGCGTGCGTGTTTGTGTTGGTGAAAGTTTAAGAAATGTACAACTGTCGGTTCAGCTCTCTGGTGCTCCCTGCTGGCAGTATCACTATACTGTCCTCATGTTTCACAAAAATAGTTTTGAGAGACATTGTCAGTTTTTGTATGTTGCTTAAATCCTCCAAAGCGGTTGGCAGTAAACATCAGGTCACGGTACGCCACGGTAGGCCACGGAGTCAATGAGCTCGAGTTGAAAAAGAAATAGCTTACAGCACCTGGTATTCCCAGGCGGTCTCCCATCCAAGTACTAACCAGGCCCGACCCTGCTTAGCTGCCGAGTTCAGACGAGATCGGGCGTGTTCAGGGTGGTATGGCCGTAGGCAATTAGTGAAGGCGCAAAACCAGGTTTTATACAGTAGCACATAAGGAGTGAGAAAGCTGCTGTGGCTCGACGTTACACTTTTACAAAAACAATCATTAGTTAGATATAAACGGCAGTAATTGATTCAGTAGGACTCCTTATCCATGTAAACGATCATTGTGACATCTGAATTCATTAATTATCTGAAATACACTGCGTGTGCGTGTGATGTTAAATGTTTGAACCAAGGTTAACGGTTAAAGTGTCAGAGAATGGGTGGTGATTTTTTGACGTCCTCCCATGATCTGAAGTGAGCGTGCGTGTTTGTGTTGGTGAAAGTTTAAGAAATGTACAACTGTCGGTTCAGCTCTCTGGTGCTCCCTGCTGGCAGTATCACTATACTGTCCTCATGTTTCACAAAAACAGTTTTGAGAGACGTTGTCAGTTTTTGTATGTTGCTTAAATCCTCCAAAGCGGTTGGCAGTAAACATCAGGTCACGGTACGCCACGGAGTCAATGAGCTCGAGTTGAAAAAGAAAAAGCTTACAGCACCTGGTATTCCCAGGCGGTCTCCCATCCAAGTACTAACCATGCCCGACCCTGCTTAGCTCCGGAAGATCAGACGAGATCGGGCGTGTTCAGGGTGGTATGGCCGTAAGCAATTAGTGCAGGCGCAAAACCAGGTTTTATACAGTAGCACATAAGGAGTGATAAAGCTGCTGAGGCTCGACGTTACACTCTTACAAAAACAATCATTAGTTAGATATAAACGGCAGTAATTGATTCAGTAGGACTCCTTATCCATGTAAACGATCATTGTGACATCTGAATTCATTAATTATCTGAAATACACTGCGTGTGCGTGTGATGTTAAATGTTTGAACCAAGGTTAACGGTTAAAGTGTCAGAGAATGGGTGGTGATTTTTTGACGTCCTCCCATGATCTGAAGTGAGCGTGCGTGTTTGTGTTGGTGAAAGTTTAAGAAATGTACAACTGTCGGTTCAGCTCTCTGGTGCTCCCTGCTGGCAGTATCACTATACTGTCCTCATGTTTCACAAAAATAGTTTTGAGAGACGTTGTCAGTTTTTGTATGTTGCTGAAATCCTCCAAAGCGGTTGGCAGTAAACATCAGGGCCCCGTTTCCCGAAAGCGTCGTTAGCCTAAGTGGATCGTGAAGTGCGTCGAAAGGGCATCGTAGAGTTTTCACCGCGTTTCCCGAAAGCATCGTGGGGAACGAACGTCTTGAAAACGCTCGTAGCTAACGAGTACTCCAGGGGTGCTCGTAGGTACTCGTAGGACGCTAAGAGCATCGTCAGCTATAGCCTCAGTGGCGACACCATCGGACATTCCGTCTATTGGATGCGTTTTATTAAAACGCATTGCGCCTTTATGTTCTTAGTTTGGTAATTAATAAAGATTATTAATTAATTTATTAATAAAGATGTTCAAATGGCCAAAATAAAACGGGACAGTCCAGAAAATGTTTGCGCAGGCAGGGCACTCAAAATGTGTGAGAGAAAGTGGGGGGATTTGTGCAGACTGACATAGGCTACTCATAAAACGTAAAAAACAAGCAAAGGAGCAGGCAAAAGGCTGGGATATGGTGGGGATTGGTCACGTTGCGGGAATGTTTAGTGACATGTGGGAGGGTGGAGGGGGTTAAAAAAAAGTCTCAATCACTCTTCGACGCGCATGAAAACCAGCCGCGTAGTTATGAGGGAGGCCGTCCTCACACCGATCTTCCTCGTCGTCATCGTCCTCAGCGGCCTCCGGTTAAACCAATGCCACCCCAGCCTTAGCTGCAATGTTGTGCAACATAGCCGTCACACATATCACGGCGCATGACTTGGCCGGCGAAAACTGGAGCCCTCCGCGGCTCCGCCTGACTTGTGAAGGCATCTAAAGCGCAACTTCCACCTCCCGATCGTGCACTCAACGATGCACCGGGCCAGACGGTGGGCTTCGTTGTATTCCTCATCAATTACCCTATTTCCGGAGGGGCTTTTACAGCCAATCAAATTATCAATCAAGGAAACCCTTATGCGGAATCAGATTAAGTCGGCTCTTTTTGCTGCGCAAAGCATGTTTCAGAAATCAGCCCATTAAGATAAATGTAGTTGTCACACAAGCTATTTTAAATTTTTTGTCGTATGGAATTATTTCAGGGGGGGAAATGCCGTGAAACGCACAGTGCATTCAGGATTAGGACTGATATATGTCGGTTTAAGCCTAATCAATTGTGTTTTAATGTCTTTAGCATTCATATAATTCCAGTCTATTTTTTTCGCAGGCTACTCTGCTGTTGTCCTTGATGGGGATATATTTTAACCCTTTTTAACACAATTTTCCTGCGACATTCCTGCGTCTCCCCCTCCTACGGAGCCCATTTCAGCACCGTGTCAGTAGACAGTTACAATCCTACGACGTCGTGAGTGCAGCGAATGCGCGTTCACGTGAAGAGGAGTTTCGGGAAACGCTCCAAAGAAATTATCGATGGATCGCAAGATCCATCGGGAGACTGATCGTACGAGCGAAGATCCATCGTTATCGGGAAACGGGGCCCAGGTCACGGTACGCCACGGTAGGCCACGGAGTCAATGAGCTCGAGTTGAAAAAGAAAATGCTTACAGCACCTGGTATTTCCAGGCGTTCTCCCATTCAAGTACTAACCAGGCCCGACCCTGCTTAGCTTCCGAGTTCAGACGAGATCAGGCGTGTTCAGGGTGGCATGGCCATAAGCAAATAGTGCAGGCGCAAAACCAGGTTTTATACAGTAGCACATAAGGAGTGAGAAAGCTGCTGAGGCTCGACGTTACACTTTTACAAAAACAATCATTAGTTAGATATAAACGGCAGTAATTGATTCAGTAGGACTCCTTATCCATGTAAACGATCATTGTGACATCTGAATTCATTAATTAATTGAAATACACTGCGTGTGCGTGTGATGTTAAATGTTTGAACCAAGGTTAACGGTTAAAGTGTCAGAGAATGGGTGGGGATTTTTTGACGTCCTCCCATGATCTGAAGTGAGCGTGCGTGTTTGTGTTGGTGAAAGTTTAAGAAATGTACAACTGTCGGTTCAGCTCTCTGGTGCTCCCTGCTGGCAGTATCACTATACTGTCCTCATGTTTCACAAAAACAGTTTTGATAGACGTTGTCAGTTTTTGTATGTTGCTTAAATCCTCCAAAGCGGTTGGCAGTAAACATCAGGTCACGGTACGCCACGGTAGGCCACGGAGTCAATGAGCTCGAGTTGAAAAAGAAATAGCTTACACCACCTGGTATTCCCAGGCGGTCTCCCATCCAAGTACTAACCAGGCCCGACCCTGCTTAGCTGCCGAGTTCAGACGAGATCAGTCGTGTTCAGGGTGGTATGGCCGTAGGCAATTAGTGAAGGCGCAAAACCAGGTTTTATACAGTAGCACATAAGGAGTGAGAAAGCTGCTGAGGCTCGACGTTACACTTTTACAAAAACAATCATTAGTTAGATATAAACGGCAGTAATTGATTCAGTAGGACTCCTTATCCATGTAAACGATCATTGTGACATCTGAATTCATTAATTATCTGAAATACACTGCGTGTGCGTGTGATGTTAAATGTTTGAACCAAGGTTAACGGTTAAAGTGTCAGAGAATGGGTGGTGATTTTTTGACGTCCTCCCATGATCTGAAGTGAGCGTGCGTGTTTGTGTTGGTGAAAGTTTAAGAAATGTACAACTGTCGGTTCAGCTCTCTGGTGCTCCCTGCTGGCAGTATCACTATACTGTCCTCATGTTTCACAAAAACAGTTTTGAGAGACGTTGTCAGTTTTTGTATGTTGCTTAAATCCTCCAAAGCGGTTGGCAGTAAACATCAGGTCACGGTACGCCACGGAGTCAATGAGCTCGAGTTGAAAAAGAAAATGCTTACATCACCTGGTATTCCCAGGCGGTCTCCCATCCAAGTACTAACCATGCCCGACCCTGCTTAGCTTCCGAAATCAGACGAGATCGGGCGTGTTCAGTGTGGTATGGCCGTAAGCAATTAGTGCAGGCGCAAAACCAGGTTTTATACAGTAGCACATAAGGAGTGATAAAGCTGCTGAGGCTCGACGTTACACTCTTACAAAAACAATCATTAGTTAGATATAAACGGCAGTAATTGATTCAGTAGGACTCCTTATCCATGTAAACGATCATTGTGACATCTGAATTCATTAATTATCTGAAATACACTGCGTGTGCGTGTGATGTTAAATGTTTGAACCAAGGTTAACGGTTAAAGTGTCAGAGAATGGGTGGTGATTTTTTGACGTCCTCCCATGATCTGAAGTGAGCGTGCGTGTTTGTGTTGGTGAAAGTTTAAGAAATGTACAACTGTCGGTTCAGCTCTCTGGTGCTCCCTGCTGGCAGTATCACTATACTGTCCTCATGTTTCACAAAAATAGTTTTGAGAGACATTGTCAGTTTTTGTATGTTGCTTAAATCCTCCAAAGCGGTTGGCAGTAAACATCAGGTCACGGTACGCCACGGTAGGCCACGGAGTCAATGAGCTCGAGTTGAAAAAGAAATAGCTTACAGCACCTGGTATTCCCAAGCGGTCTCCCATCCAAGTACTAACCATGCCCGACCCTGCTTAGCTCCGGAAGATCAGACGAGATCGGGCGTGTTTTTTTTTTTTTTTCTTTTGGTGACACCCGTCACTACTTACAGCAACCTGGGCTTCTGAGGAGGTCTCCCATCCAAGTACTAACCAGGCCCGACCCTGCTTAGCTTCCGAGATCAGACGAGATCGGGCGTGTTCAGGGTGGTATGGCCGTAAGCAATTACTGCAGGCGCAAAACCAGGTTTTATACAGTAGCACATAAGGAGTGATAAAGCTGCTGAGGCTCGACGTTACACTCTTACAAAAACAATCATTAGTTAGATATAAACGGCAGTAATTGATTCAGTAGGACTCCTTATCCATGTAAACGATCATTGTGACATCTGAATTCATTAATTATCTGAAATACACTGCGTGTGCGTGTGATGTTAAATGTTTGAACCAAGGTTAACGGTTAAAGTGTCAGAGAATGGGTGGTGATTTTTTGACGTCCTCCCATGATCTGAAGTGAGCGTGCGTGTTTGTGTTGGTGAAAGTTTAAGAAATGTACAACTGTCGGTTCAGCTCTCTGGTGCTCCCTGCTGGCAGTATCACTATACTGTCCTCATGTTTCACAAAAATAGTTTTGAGAGACGTTGTCAGTTTTTGTATGTTGCTGAAATCCTCCAAAGCGGTTGGCAGTAAACATCAGGGCCCCGTTTCCCGAAAGCGTCGTTAGCCTAAGTGGATCGTGAAGTGCGTCGAAAGGGCATCGTAGAGTTTTCACCGCGTTTCCCGAAAGCATCGTGGGGAACGAACGTCTTGAAAACGCTCGTAGCTAACGAGTACTCCAGGGGTGCTCGTAGGTACTCGTAGGACGCTAAGAGCATCGTCAGCTATAGCCTCAGTGGCGACACCATCGGACATTCCGTCTATTGGATGCGTTTTATTAAAACGCATTGCGCCTTTATGTTCTTAGTTTGGTAATTAATAAAGATTATTAATTAATTTATTAATAAAGATGTTCAAATGGCCAAAATAAAACGGGACAGTCCAGAAAATGTTTGCGCAGGCAGGGCACTCAAAATGTGTGAGAGAAAGTGGGGGGATTTGTGCAGACTGACATAGGCTACTCATAAAACGTAAAAAACAAGCAAAGGAGCAGGCAAAAGGCTGGGATATGGTGGGGATTGGTCACGTTGCGGGAATGTTTAGTGACATGTGGGAGGGTGGAGGGGGTTAAAAAAAAGTCTCAATCACTCTTCGACGCGCATGAAAACCAGCCGCGTAGTTATGAGGGAGGCCGTCCTCACACCGATCTTCCTCGTCGTCATCGTCCTCAGCGGCCTCCGGTTAAACCAATGCCACCCCAGCCTTAGCTGCAATGTTGTGCAACATAGCCGTCACACATATCACGGCGCATGACTTGGCCGGCGAAAACTGGAGCCCTCCGCGGCTCCGCCTGACTTGTGAAGGCATCTAAAGCGCAACTTCCACCTCCTGATCGTGCACTCAACGATGCACCGGGCCAGACGGTGGGCTTCGTTGTATTCCTCATCAATTACCCTATTTCCGGAGGGGCTTTTACAGCCAATCAAATTATCAATCAAGGAAACCCTTATGCGGAATCAGATTAAGTCGGCTCTTTTTGCTGCGCAAAGCATGTTTCAGAAATCAGCCCATTAAGATAAATGTAGTTGTCACACAAGCTATTTTAAATTTTTTGTCGTATGGAATTATTTCAGGGGGGGAAATGCCGTGAAACGCACAGTGCATTCAGGATTAGGACTGATATATGTCGGTTTAAGCCTAATCAATTGTGTTTTAATGTCTTTAGCATTCATATAATTCCAGTCTATTTTTTTCGCAGGCTACTCTGCTGTTGTCCTTGATGGGGATATATTTTAACCCTTTTTAACACAATTTTCCTGCGACATTCCTGCGTCTCCCCCTCCTACGGAGCCCATTTCAGCACCGTGTCAGTAGACAGTTACAATCCTACGACGTCGTGAGTGCAGCGAATGCGCGTTCACGTGAAGAGGAGTTTCGGGAAACGCTCCAAAGAAATTATCGATGGATCGCAAGATCCATCGGGAGACTGATCGTACGAGCGAAGATCCATCGTTATCGGGAAACGGGGCCCAGGTCACGGTACGCCACGGTAGGCCACGGAGTCAATGAGCTCGAGTTGAAAAAGAAAATGCTTACAGCACCTGGTATTTCCAGGCGGTCTCCCATTCAAGTACTAACCAGGCCCGACCCTGCTTAGCTTCCGAGTTCAGACGAGATCAGGGCGTGTTCAGGGTGGCATGGCCATAAGCAAATAGTGCAGGCGCAAAACCAGGTTTTATACAGTAGCACATAAGGAGTGAGAAAGCTGCTGAGGCTCGACGTTACACTTTTACAAAAACAATCATTAGTTAGATATAAACGGCAGTAATTGATTCAGTAGGACTCCTTATCCATGTAAACGATCATTGTGACATCTGAATTCATTAATTAATTGAAATACACTGCGTGTGCGTGTGATGTTAAATGTTTGAACCAAGGTTAACGGTTAAAGTGTCAGAGAATGGGTGGGGATTTTTTGACGTCCTCCCATGATCTGAAGTGAGCGTGCGTGTTTGTGTTGGTGAAAGTTTAAGAAATGTACAACTGTCGGTTCAGCTCTCTGGTGCTCCCTGCTGGCAGTATCACTATACTGTCCTCATGTTTCACAAAAACAGTTTTGATAGACGTTGTCAGTTTTTGTATGTTGCTTAAATCCTCCAAAGCGGTTGGCAGTAAACATCAGGTCACGGTACGCCACGGAGTCAATGAGCTCGAGTTGAAAAAGAAAAAGCTTACAGCACCTGTTATTCCCAGGCGGTCTCCCATCCAAGTACTAACCAGGCCCGACCCTGCTTAGCTTCCGAGATCAGACGAGATCGGGCGTGTTCAGGGTGGTATGGCCGTAAGCAATTAGTGCAGGCGCAAAACCAGGTTTTATACAGTAGCACATAAGGAGTGAGAAAGCTGCTGAGGCTCGACGTTACACTCTTACAAAAACAATCATTAGTTAGATATAAACGGCAGTAATTGATTCAGTAGGACTCCTTATCCATGTAAACGATCATTGTGACATCTGAATTCATTAATTATCTGAAATACACTGCGTGTGCGTGTGATGTTAAATGTTTGAACCAAGGTTAACGGTTAAAGTGTCAGAGAATGGGTGGTGATTTTTTGACGTCCTCCCATGATCTGAAGTGAGCGTGCGTGTTTGTGTTGGTGAAAGTTTAAGAAATGTACAACTGTCGGTTCAGCTCTCTGGTGCTCCCTGCTGGCAGTATCACTATACTGTCCTCATGTTTCACAAAAATAGTTTTGAGAGACGTTGTCAGTTTTTGTATGTTGCTTAAATCCTCCAAAGCGGTTGGCAGTAAACATCAGGTCACGGTACGCCACGGAGTCAATGAGCTCGAGTTGAAAAAGAAAAAGCTTACAGCACCTGGTATTCCCAGGCGGTCTCCCATCCAAGTACTAACCAGGCCCGACCCTCCTTAGCTTCCGAGATCAGACGAGATCGGGCGTGTTCAGGGTGGTATGGCCGTAAGCAATTAGTGCAGGCGCAAAACCAGGTTTTATACAGTAGCACATAAGGAGTGAGAAAGCTGCTGAGGCTCGACGTTACACTCTTACAAAAACAATCATTAGTTAGATATAAACGGCAGTAATTGATTCAGTAGGACTCCTTATCCATGTAAACCGATCATTGTGACATCTGAATTCATTAATTATCTGAAATACACTGCGTGTGCGTGTGATGTTAAATGTTTGAACCAAGGTTAACGGTTAAAGTGTCAGAGAATGGGTGGTGATTTTTTGACGTCCTCCCATGATCTGAAGTGAGCGTGCGTGTTTGTGTTGGTGAAAGTTTAAGAAATGTACAACTGTCGGTTCAGCTCTCTGGTGCTCCCTGCTGGCAGTATCACTATACTGTCCTCATGTTTCACAAAAACAGTTTTGAGAGACGTTGTCAGTTTTTGTATGTTGCTTAAATCCTCCAAAGCGGTTGGCAGTAAACATCAGGTCACGGTACGCCACGGAGTCAATGAGCTCGAGTTGAAAAAGAAAAAGCTTACAGCACCTGGTATTCCCAGGCGGATCTCCCATCCAAGTACTAACCAGGCCCGACCCTGCTTAGCTTCCGAGATCAGACGAGATCGGGCGTGTTCAGGGTGGTATGGCCGTAAGCAATTAGTGCAGGCGCAAAACCAGGTTTTATACAGTAGCACATAAGGAGTGAGAAAGCTGCTGAGGCTCGACGTTACACTCTTACAAAAACAATCATTAGTTAGATATAAACGGCAGTAATTGATTCAGTAGGACTCCTTATCCATGTAAACCATCATTGTGACATCTGAATTCATTAATTATCTGAAATACACTGCGTGTGCGTGTGATGTTAAATGTTTGAACCAAGGTTAACGGTTAAAGTGTCAGAGAATGGGTGGTGATTTTTTGACGTCCTCCCATGATCTGAAGTGAGCGTGCGTGTTTGTGTTGGTGAAAGTTTAAGAAATGTACAACTGTCGGTTCAGCTCTCTGGTGCTCCCTGCTGGCAGTATCACTATACTGTCCTCATGTTTCACAAAAATAGTTTTGAGAGACGTTGTCAGTTTTTGTATGTTGCTTAAATCCTCCAAAGCGGTTGGCAGTAAACATCAGGTCACGGTACGCCACGGAGTCAATGAGCTCGAGTTGAAAAAGAAAAAGCTTACAGCACCTGGTATTCCCAGGCGGTCTCCCATCCAAGTACTAACCAGGCCCGACCCTGCTGAGCTTCCGAGATCAGACGAGATCGGGCGTGTTCAGGGTGGTATGGCCGTAAGCAATTAGTGCAGGCGCAAAACCAGGTTTTATACAGTAGCACATAAGGAGTGAGAAAGCTGCTGAGGCTCGACGTTACACTCTTACAAAAACAATCATTAGTTAGATATAAACGGCAGTAATTGATTCAGTAGGACTCCTTATCCATGTAAACGATCATTGTGACATCTGAATTCATTAATTATCTGAAATACACTGCGTGTGCGTGTGATGTTAAATGTTTGAACCAAGGTTAACGGTTAAAGTGTCAGAGAATGGGTGGTGATTTTTTGACGTCCTCCCATGATCTGAAGTGAGCGTGCGTGTTTGTGTTGGTGAAAGTTTAAGAAATGTACAACTGTCGGTTCAGCTCTCTGGTGCTCCCTGCTGGCAGTATCACTATACTGTCCTCATGTTTCACAAAAATAGTTTTGAGAGACGTTGTCAGTTTTTGTATGTTGCTTAAATCCTCCAAAGCGGTTGGCAGTAAACATCAGGTCACGGTACGCCACGGTAGGCCACGGAGTCAATGAGCTCGAGTTGAAAAATTAAAAGCTTACAGCACCTGGTATTCCCAGGCGGTCTCCCATCCAAGTACTAACCAGGCCCGACCCTGCTTAGCTTCCGAGATCAGACGAGATCGGGCGTGTTCAGGGTGGTATGGCCGTAAGCAATTAGTGCAGGCGCAAAACCAGGTTTTATACAGTAGCACATAAGGAGTGAGAAAGCTGCTGAGGCTCGACGTTACACTTTTACAAAAACAATCATTAGTTAGATATAAACGGCAGTAATTGATTCAGTAGGACTCCTTATCCATGTAAACGATCATTGTGACATCTGAATTCATTAATTATCTGAAATACACTGCGTGTGCGTGTGATGTTAAATGTTTGAACCAAGGTTAACGGTTAAAGTGTCAGAGAATGGGTGGTGATTTTTTGACGTCCTCCCATGATCTGAAGTGAGCGTGCGTGTTTGTGTTGGTGAAAGTTTAAGAAATGTACAACTGTCGGTTCAGCTCTCTGGTGCTCCCTGCTGGCAGTATCACTATACTGTCCTCATGTTTCACAAAAATAGTTTTGAGAGACGTTGTCAGTTTTTGTATGTTGCTTAAATCCTCCAAAGCGGTTGGCAGTAAACATCAGGTCACGGTACGCCACGGAGTCAATGAGCTCGAGTTGAAAAAGAAAAAGCTTACAGCACCTGGTATTCCCAGGCGGTCTCCCATCCAAGTACTAACCAGGCCCGACCCTGCTTAGCTTCCGAGATCAGACGAGATCGGGCGTGTTCAGGGTGGTATGGCCGTAAGCAATTAGTGCAGGCGCAAAACCAGGTTTTATACAGTAGCACATAAGGAGTGAGAAAGCTGCTGAGGCTCGACGTTACACTCTTACAAAAACAATCATTAGTTAGATATAAACGGCAGTAATTGATTCAGTAGGACTCCTTATCCATGTAAACGATCATTGTGACATCTGAATTCATTAATTATCTGAAATACACTGCGTGTGCGTGTGATGTTAAATGTTTGAACCAAGGTTAACGGTTAAAGTGTCAGAGAATGGGTGGTGATTTTTTGACGTCCTCCCATGATCTGAAGTGAGCGTGCGTGTTTGTGTTGGTGAAAGTTTAAGAAATGTACAACTGTCGGTTCAGCTCTCTGGTGCTCCCTGCTGGCAGTATCACTATACTGTCCTCATGTTTCACAAAAATAGTTTTGAGAGACGTTGTCAGTTTTTGTATGTTGCTTAAATCCTCCAAAGCGGTTGGCAGTAAACATCAGGTCACGGTACGCCACGGAGTCAATGAGCTCGAGTTGAAAAAGAAAAAGCTTACAGCACCTGGTATTCCCAGGCGGTCTCCCATCCAAGTACTAACCAGGCCCGACCCTGCTTAGCTTCCGAGATCAGACGAGATCGGGCGTGTTCAGGGTGGTATGGCCGTAAGCAATTAGTGCAGGCGCAAAACCAGGTTTTATACAGTAGCACATAAGGAGTGAGAAAGCTGCTGAGGCTCGACGTTACACTCTTACAAAAACAATCATTAGTTAGATATAAACGGCAGTAATTGATTCAGTAGGACTCCTTATCCATGTAAACGATCATTGTGACATCTGAATTCATTAATTATCTGAAATACACTGCGTGTGCGTGTGATGTTAAATGTTTGAACCAAGGTTAACGGTTAAAGTGTCAGAGAATGGGTGGTGATTTTTTGACGTCCTCCCATGATCTGAAGTGAGCGTGCGTGTTTGTGTTGGTGAAAGTTTAAGAAATGTACAACTGTCGGTTCAGCTCTCTGGTGCTCCCTGCTGGCAGTATCACTATACTGTCCTCATGTTTCACAAAAATAGTTTTGAGAGACGTTGTCAGTTTTTGTATGTTGCTTAAATCCTCCAAAGCGGTTGGCAGTAAACATCAGGTCACGGTACGCCACGGAGTCAATGAGCTCGAGTTGAAAAAGAAAAAGCTTACAGCACCTGGTATTCCCAGGCGGTCTCCCATCCAAGTACTAACCAGGCCCGACCCTGCTTAGCTTCCGAGATCAGACGAGATCGGGCGTGTTCAGGGTGGTATGGCCGTAAGCAATTAGTGCAGGCGCAAAACCAGGTTTTATACAGTAGCACATAAGGAGTGAGAAAGCTGCTGAGGCTCGACGTTACACTCTTACAAAAACAATCATTAGTTAGATATAAACGGCAGTAATTGATTCAGTAGGACTCCTTATCCATGTAAACGATCATTGTGACATCTGAATTCATTAATTATCTGAAATACACTGCGTGTGCGTGTGATGTTAAATGTTTGAACCAAGGTTAACGGTTAAAGTGTCAGAGAATGGGTGGTGATTTTTTGACGTCCTCCCATGATCTGAAGTGAGCGTGCGTGTTTGTGTTGGTGAAAGTTTAAGAAATGTACAACTGTCGGTTCAGCTCTCTGGTGCTCCCTGCTGGCAGTATCACTATACTGTCCTCATGTTTCACAAAAATAGTTTTGAGAGACGTTGTCAGTTTTTGTATGTTGCTTAAATCCTCCAAAGCGGTTGGCAGTAAACATCAGGTCACGGTACGCCACGGTAGGCCACGGAGTCAATGAGCTCGAGTTGAAAAAGAAAAAGCTTACAGCACCTGGTATTCCCAGGCGGTCTCCCATCCAAGTACTAACCAGGCCCGACCCTGCTTAGCTTCCGAGATCAGACGAGATCGGGCGTGTTCAGGGTGGTATGGCCGTAAGCAATTAGTGCAGGCGCAAAACCAGGTTTTATACAGTAGCACATAAGGAGTGAGAAAGCTGCTGAGGCTCGACGTTACACTTTTACAAAAACAATCATTAGTTAGATATAAACGGCAGTAATTGATTCAGTAGGACTCCTTATCCATGTAAACGATCATTGTGACATCTGAATTCATTAATTATCTGAAATACACTGCGTGTGCGTGTGATGTTAAATGTTTGAACCAAGGTTAACGGTTAAAGTGTCAGAGAATGGGTGGTGATTTTTTGACGTCCTCCCATGATCTGAAGTGAGCGTGCGTGTTTGTGTTGGTGAAAGTTTAAGAAATGTACAACTGTCGGTTCAGCTCTCTGGTGCTCCCTGCTGGCAGTATCACTATACTGTCCTCATGTTTCACAAAAATAGTTTTGAGAGACGTTGTCAGTTTTTGTATGTTGCTTAAATCCTCCAAAGCGGTTGGCAGTAAACATCAGGTCACGGTACGCCACGGTAGGCCACGGAGTCAATGAGCTCGAGTTGAAAAAGAAAAAGCTTACAGCACCTGGTATTCCCAGGCGGTCTCCCATCCAAGTACTAACCAGGCCCGACCCTGCTTAGCTTCCGAGATCAGACGAGATCGGGCGTGTTCAGGGTGGTATGGCCGTAAGCAATTAGTGCAGGCGCAAAACCAGGTTTTATACAGTAGCACATAAGGAGTGAGAAAGCTGCTGAGGCTCGACGTTACACTTTACAAAAACAATCATTAGTTAGATATAAACGGCAGTAATTGATTCAGTAGGACTCCTTATCCATGTAAACGATCATTGTGACATCTGAATTCATTAATTATCTGAAATACACTGCGTGTGCGTGTGATGTTAAATGTTTGAACCAAGGTTAACGGTTAAAGTGTCAGAGAATGGGTGGTGATTTTTTGACGTCCTCCCATGATCTGAAGTGAGCGTGCGTGTTTGTGTTGGTGAAAGTTTAAGAAATGTACAACTGTCGGTTCAGCTCTCTGGTGCTCCCTGCTGGCAGTATCACTATACTGTCCTCATGTTTCACAAAAATAGTTTTGAGAGACGTTGTCAGTTTTTGTATGTTGCTTAAATCCTCCAAAGCGGTTGGCAGTAAACATCAGGTCACGGTACGCCACGGTAGGCCACGGAGTCAATGAGCTCGAGTTGAAAAAGAAAAAGCTTACAGCACCTGGTATTCCCAGGCGGTCTCCCATCCAAGTACTAACCAGGCCCGACCCTGCTTAGCTTCCGAGATCAGACGAGATCGGGCGTGTTCAGGGTGGTATGGCCGTAAGCAATTAGTGCAGGCGCAAAACCAGGTTTTATACAGTAGCACATAAGGAGTGAGAAAGCTGCTGAGGCTCGACGTTACACTTTTACAAAAACAATCATTAGTTAGATATAAACGGCAGTAATTGATTCAGTAGGACTCCTTATCCATGTAAACGATCATTGTGACATCTGAATTCATTAATTATCTGAAATACACTGCGTGTGCGTGTGATGTTAAATGTTTGAACCAAGGTTAACGGTTAAAGTGTCAGAGAATGGGTGGTGATTTTTTGACGTCCTCCCATGATCTGAAGTGAGCGTGCGTGTTTGTGTTGGTGAAAGTTTAAGAAATGTACAACTGTCGGTTCAGCTCTCTGGTGCTCCCTGCTGGCAGTATCACTATACTGTCCTCATGTTTCACAAAAATAGTTTTGAGAGACGTTGTCAGTTTTTGTATGTTGCTTAAATCCTCCAAAGCGGTTGGCAGTAAACATCAGGTCACGGTACGCCACGGTAGGCCACGGAGGCAATGAGCTCGAGTTGAAAAAGAAAAAGCTTACAGCACCTGGTATTCCCAGGCGGTCTCCCATCCAAGTACTAACCAGGCCCGACCCTGCTTAGCTTCCGAGATCAGACGAGATCGGGCGTGTTCAGGGTGGTATGGCCGTAAGCAATTAGTGCAGGCGCAAAACCAGGTTTTATACAGTAGCACATAAGGAGTGAGAAAGCTGCTGAGGCTCGACGTTACACTCTTACAAAAACAATCATTAGTTAGATATAAACGGCAGTAATTGATTCAGTAGGACTCCTTATCCATGTAAACGATCATTGTGACATCTGAATTCATTAATTATCTGAAATACACTGCGTGTGCGTGTGATGTTAAATGTTTGAACCAAGGTTAACGGTTAAAGTGTCAGAGAATGGGTGGTGATTTTTTGACGTCCTCCCATGATCTGAAGTGAGCGTGCGTGTTTGTGTTGGTGAAAGTTTAAGAAATGTACAACTGTCGGTTCAGCTCTCTGGTGCTCCCTGCTGGCAGTATCACTATACTGTCCTCATGTTTCACAAAAATAGTTTTGAGAGACGTTGTCAGTTTTTGTATGTTGCTTAAATCCTCCAAAGCGGTTGGCAGTAAACATCAGGTCACGGTACGCCACGGTAGGCCACGGAGTCAATGAGCTCGAGTTGAAAAAGAAAAAGCTTACAGCACCTGGTATTCCCAGGCGGTCTCCCATCCAAGTACTAACCAGGCCCGACCCTGCTTAGCTTCCGAGATCAGACGAGATCGGGCGTGTTCAGGGTGGTATGGCCGTAAGCAATTAGTGCAGGCGCAAAACCAGGTTTTATACAGTAGCACATAAGGAGTGAGAAAGCTGCTGAGGCTCGACGTTACACTTTACAAAAACAATCATTAGTTAGATATAAACGGCAGTAATTGATTCAGTAGGACTCCTTATCCATGTAAACGATCATTGTGACATCTGAATTCATTAATTATCTGAAATACACTGCGTGTGCGTGTGATGTTAAATGTTTGAACCAAGGTTAACGGTTAAAGTGTCAGAGAATGGGTGGTGATTTTTTGACGTCCTCCCATGATCTGAAGTGAGCGTGCGTGTTTGTGTTGGTGAAAGTTTAAGAAATGTACAACTGTCGGTTCAGCTCTCTGGTGCTCCCTGCTGGCAGTATCACTATACTGTCCTCATGTTTCACAAAAATAGTTTTGAGAGACGTTGTCAGTTTTTGTATGTTGCTTAAATCCTCCAAAGCGGTTGGCAGTAAACATCAGGTCACGGTACGCCACGGTAGGCCACGGAGTCAATGAGCTCGAGTTGAAAAAGAAAAAGCTTACAGCACCTGGTATTCCCAGGCGGTCTCCCATCCAAGTACTAACCAGGCCCGACCCTGCTTAGCTTCCGAGATCAGACGAGATCGGGCGTGTTCAGGGTGGTATGGCCGTAAGCAATTAGTGCAGGCGCAAAACCAGGTTTTATACAGTAGCACATAAGGAGTGAGAAAGCTGCTGAGGCTCGACGTTACACTTTTACAAAAACAATCATTAGTTAGATATAAACGGCAGTAATTGATTCAGTAGGACTCCTTATCCATGTAAACGATCATTGTGACATCTGAATTCATTAATTATCTGAAATACACTGCGTGTGCGTGTGATGTTAAATGTTTGAACCAAGGTTAACGGTTAAAGTGTCAGAGAATGGGTGGTGATTTTTTGACGTCCTCCCATGATCTGAAGTGAGCGTGCGTGTTTGTGTTGGTGAAAGTTTAAGAAATGTACAACTGTCGGTTCAGCTCTCTGGTGCTCCCTGCTGGCAGTATCACTATACTGTCCTCATGTTTCACAAAAATAGTTTTGAGAGACGTTGTCAGTTTTTGTATGTTGCTTAAATCCTCCAAAGCGGTTGGCAGTAAACATCAGGTCACGGTACGCCACGGTAGCCACGGAGGCAATGAGCTCGAGTTGAAAAAGAAAAAGCTTACAGCACCTGGTATTCCCAGGCGGTCTCCCATCCAAGTACTAACCAGGCCCGACCCTGCTTAGCTTCCGAGATCAGACGAGATCGGGCGTGTTCAGGGTGGTATGGCCGTAAGCAATTAGTGCAGGCGCAAAACCAGGTTTTATACAGTAGCACATAAGGAGTGAGAAAGCTGCTGAGGCTCGACGTTACACTTTTACAAAAACAATCATTAGTTAGATATAAACGGCAGTAATTGATTCAGTAGGACTCCTTATCCATGTAAACGATCATTGTGACATCTGAATTCATTAATTATCTGAAATACACTGCGTGTGCGTGTGATGTTAAATGTTTGAACCAAGGTTAACGGTTAAAGTGTCAGAGAATGGGTGGTGATTTTTTGACGTCCTCCCATGATCTGAAGTGAGCGTGCGTGTTTGTGTTGGTGAAAGTTTAAGAAATGTACAACTGTCGGTTCAGCTCTCTGGTGCTCCCTGCTGGCAGTATCACTATACTGTCCTCATGTTTCACAAAAATAGTTTTGAGAGACGTTGTCAGTTTTTGTATGTTGCTTAAATCCTCCAAAGCGGTTGGCAGTAAACATCAGGTCACGGTACGCCACGGTAGGCCACGGAGGCAATGAGCTCGAGTTGAAAAAGAAAAAGCTTACAGCACCTGGTATTCCCAGGCGGTCTCCCATCCAAGTACTAACCAGGCCCGACCCTGCTTAGCTTCCGAGATCAGACGAGATCGGGCGTGTTCAGGGTGGTATGGCCGTAAGCAATTAGTGCAGGCGCAAAACCAGGTTTTATACAGTAGCACATAAGGAGTGAGAAAGCTGCTGAGGCTCGACGTTACACTTTTACAAAAACAATCATTAGTTAGATATAAACGGCAGTAATTGATTCAGTAGGACTCCTTATCCATGTAAACGATCATTGTGACATCTGAATTCATTAATTATCTGAAATACACTGCGTGTGCGTGTGATGTTAAATGTTTGAACCAAGGTTAACGGTTAAAGTGTCAGAGAATGGGTGGTGATTTTTTGACGTCCTCCCATGATCTGAAGTGAGCGTGCGTGTTTGTGTTGGTGAAAGTTTAAGAAATGTACAACTGTCGGTTCAGCTCTCTGGTGCTCCCTGCTGGCAGTATCACTATACTGTCCTCATGTTTCACAAAAATAGTTTTGAGAGACGTTGTCAGTTTTTGTATGTTGCTTAAATCCTCCAAAGCGGTTGGCAGTAAACATCAGGTCACGGTACGCCACGGTAGGCCACGGAGTCAATGAGCTCGAGTTGAAAAAGAAAAAGCTTACAGCACCTGGTATTCCCAGGCGGTCTCCCATCCAAGTACTAACCAGGCCCGACCCTGCTTAGCTTCCGAGATCAGACGAGATCGGGCGTGTTCAGGGTGGTATGGCCGTAAGCAATTAGTGCAGGCGCAAAACCAGGTTTTATACAGTAGCACATAAGGAGTGAGAAAGCTGCTGAGGCTCGACGTTACACTTTTACAAAAACAATCATTAGTTAGATATAAACGGCAGTAATTGATTCAGTAGGACTCCTTATCCATGTAAACGATCATTGTGACATCTGAATTCATTAATTATCTGAAATACACTGCGTGTGCGTGTGATGTTAAATGTTTGAACCAAGGTTAACGGTTAAAGTGTCAGAGAATGGGTGGTGATTTTTTGACGTCCTCCCATGATCTGAAGTGAGCGTGCGTGTTTGTGTTGGTGAAAGTTTAAGAAATGTACAACTGTCGGTTCAGCTCTCTGGTGCTCCCTGCTGGCAGTATCACTATACTGTCCTCATGTTTCACAAAAATAGTTTTGAGAGACGTTGTCAGTTTTTGTATGTTGCTTAAATCCTCCAAAGCGGTTGGCAGTAAACATCAGGTCACGGTACGCCACGGTAGGCCACGGAGTCAATGAGCTCGAGTTGAAAAAGAAAAAGCTTACAGCACCTGGTATTCCCAGGCGGTCTCCCATCCAAGTACTAACCAGGCCCGACCCTGCTTAGCTTCCGAGATCAGACGAGATCGGGCGTGTTCAGGGTGGTATGGCCGTAAGCAATTAGTGCAGGCGCAAAACCAGGTTTTATACAGTAGCACATAAGGAGTGAGAAAGCTGCTGAGGCTCGACGTTACACTTTTACAAAAACAATCATTAGTTAGATATAAACGGCAGTAATTGATTCAGTAGGACTCCTTATCCATGTAAACGATCATTGTGACATCTGAATTCATTAATTATCTGAAATACACTGCGTGTGCGTGTGATGTTAAATGTTTGAACCAAGGTTAACGGTTAAAGTGTCAGAGAATGGGTGGTGATTTTTTGACGTCCTCCCATGATCTGAAGTGAGCGTGCGTGTTTGTGTTGGTGAAAGTTTAAGAAATGTACAACTGTCGGTTCAGCTCTCTGGTGCTCCCTGCTGGCAGTATCACTATACTGTCCTCATGTTTCACAAAAATAGTTTTGAGAGACGTTGTCAGTTTTTGTATGTTGCTTAAATCCTCCAAAGCGGTTGGCAGTAAACATCAGGTCACGGTACGCCACGGTAGGCACGGAGTCAATGAGCTCGAGTTGAAAAAGAAAAAGCTTACAGCACCTGGTATTCCCAGGCGGTCTCCCATCCAAGTACTAACCAGGCCCGACCCTGCTTAGCTTCCGAGATCAGACGAGATCGGGCGTGTTCAGGGTGGTATGGCCGTAAGCAATTAGTGCAGGCGCAAAACCAGGTTTTATACAGTAGCACATAAGGAGTGAGAAAGCTGCTGAGGCTCGACGTTACACTTTTACAAAAACAATCATTAGTTAGATATAAACGGCAGTAATTGATTCAGTAGGACTCCTTATCCATGTAAACGATCATTGTGACATCTGAATTCATTAATTATCTGAAATACACTGCGTGTGCGTGTGATGTTAAATGTTTGAACCAAGGTTAACGGTTAAAGTGTCAGAGAATGGGTGGTGATTTTTTGACGTCCTCCCATGATCTGAAGTGAGCGTGCGTGTTTGTGTTGGTGAAAGTTTAAGAAATGTACAACTGTCGGTTCAGCTCTCTGGTGCTCCCTGCTGGCAGTATCACTATACTGTCCTCATGTTTCACAAAAATAGTTTTGAGAGACGTTGTCAGTTTTTGTATGTTGCTTAAATCCTCCAAAGCGGTTGGCAGTAAACATCAGGTCACGGTACGCCACGGTAGGCCACGGAGGCAATGAGCTCGAGTTGAAAAAGAAAAAGCTTACAGCACCTGGTATTCCCAGGCGGTCTCCCATCCAAGTACTAACCAGGCCCGACCCTGCTTAGCTTCCGAGATCAGACGAGATCGGGCGTGTTCAGGGTGGTATGGCCGTAAGCAATTAGTGCAGGCGCAAAACCAGGTTTTATACAGTAGCACATAAGGAGTGAGAAAGCTGCTGAGGCTCGACGTTACACTTTTACAAAAACAATCATTAGTTAGATATAAACGGCAGTAATTGATTCAGTAGGACTCCTTATCCATGTAAACGATCATTGTGACATCTGAATTCATTAATTATCTGAAATACACTGCGTGTGCGTGTGATGTTAAATGTTTGAACCAAGGTTAACGGTTAAAGTGTCAGAGAATGGGTGGTGATTTTTTGACGTCCTCCCATGATCTGAAGTGAGCGTGCGTGTTTGTGTTGGTGAAAGTTTAAGAAATGTACAAC
>NC_079423.1:9394431-9433367 GCF_026213295.1 Gadus chalcogrammus | reverse complement strand
GATCTGAAGTGAGCGTGCGTGTTTGTGTTGGTGAAAGTTTAAGAAATGTACAACTGTCGGTTCAGCTCTCTGGTGCTCCCTGCTGGCAGTATCACTATACTGTCCTCATGTTTCACAAAAATAGTTTTGAGAGACGTTGTCAGTTTTTGTATGTTGCTTAAATCCTCCAAAGCGGTTGGCAGTAAACATCAGGTCACGGTACGCCACGGAGTCAATGAGCTCGAGTTGAAAAAGAAAAAGCTTACAGCACCTGGTATTCCCAGGCGGTCTCCCATCCATGTACTAACCAGGCCCGACCCTGCTTAACTTCCGAGATCAGACGAGATCGGGCGTGTTCAGGGTGGTATGGCCGTAAGCAATTAGTTCAGGCGCAAAACCAGGTTTTATACAGTAGCACATAAGGAGTGAGAAAGCTGCTGAGGCTCGACGTTACACTCTTACAAAAACAATCATTAGTTAGATATAAACGGCAGTAATTGATTCAGTAGGACTCCTTATCCATGTAAACGATCATTGTGACATCTGAATTCATTAATTATCTGAAATACACTGCGTGTGCGTGTGATGTTAAATGTTTGAACAAGGTTAACGGTTAAAGTGTCAGAGAATGGGTGGTGATTTTTTGACGTCCTCCCATGATCTGAAGTGAGCGTGCGTGTTTGTGTTGGTGAAAGTTTAAGAAATGTACAACTCTCGGTTCAGCTCTCTGGTGCTCCCTGCTGGCAGTATCACTATACTGTCCTCATGTTTCACAAAAATAGTTTTGAGAGACGTTGTCAGTTTTTGTATGTTGCTTAAATCCTCCAAAGCCGTTGGCAGTAAACATCAGGTCACGGTACGCCACGGTAGGCCACGGAGGCAATGAGCTCGAGTTGAAAAAGAAAATGCTTACAGCACCTGGTATTCCCAGGCGGTCTCCCATCCAAGTACTAACCAGGCCCAACCCTGCTTAGCTTCCGAGATCAGACGAGATCGGGCGTGTTCAGGGTGGTATGGCCGTAAGGAAATAGTGCAGGCGCAAAACCAGGTTTTATACAGTAGCACATAAGGAGTGAGAAAGCTGCTGAGGCTCGACGTTACACTTTACAAAAACAATCATTAGTTAGATATAAACGGCAGTAATTGATTCAGTAGGACTCCTTATCCATGTAAACGATCATTGTGACATCTGAATTCATTAATTATCTGAAATACACTGCGTGTGCGTGTGATGTTAAATGTTTGAACCAAGGTTAACGGTTAAAGTGTCAGAGAATGGGTGGTGATTTTTTGACGTCCTCCCATGATCTGAAGTGAGCGTGCGTGTTTGTGTTGGTGAAAGTTTATGAAATGTACAACTGTCGGTTCAGCTCTCTGGTGCTCCCTGCTGGCAGTATCACTATACTGTCCTCATGTTTCACAAAAATAGTTTTGAGAGACGTTGTCAGTTTTTGTATGTTGCTTAAATCCTCCAAAGCGGTTGGCAGTAAACATCAGGTCACGGTACGCCACGGAGTCAATGAGCTCGAGTTGAAAAAGAAAAAGCTTACAGCACCTGGTATTCCCAGGCGGTCTCCCATCCATGCACTAACCAGGCCCGACCCTGCTTAACTTCCGAGATCAGACGAGATCGGGCGTGTTCAGGGTGGTATGGCCGTAAGCAATTAGTGCAGGCGCAAAACCAGGTTTTATACAGTAGCACATAAGGAGTGAGAAAGCTGCTGAGGCTCGACGTTACACTCTTACAAAAACAATCATTAGTTAGATATAAACGGCAGTAATTGATTCAGTAGGACTCCTTATCCATGTAAACGATCATTGTGACATCTGAATTCATTAATTATCTGAAATACACTGCGTGTGCGTGTGATGTTAAATGTTTGAACCAAGGTTAACGGTTAAAGTGTCAGAGAATGGGTGGTGATTTTTTGACGTCCTCCCATGATCTGAAGTGAGCGTGCGTGTTTGTGTTGGTGAAAGTTTAAGAAATGTACAACTGTCGGTTCAGCTCTCTGGTGCTCCCTGCTGGCAGTATCACTATACTGTCCTCATGTTTCACAAAAATAGTTTTGAGAGACGTTGTCAGTTTTTGTATGTTGCTTAAATCCTCCAAAGCGGTTGGCAGTAAACATCAGGTCACGGTACGCCACGGTAGGCCACGGAGGCAATGAGCTCGAGTTGAAAAAGAAAATGCTTACAGCACCTGGTATTCCCAGGCGGTCTCCCATCCAAGTACTAACCAGGCCCGACCCTGCTTAGCTTCCGAGATCAGACGAGATCGGGCGTGTTCAGGGTGGCATGGCCGTAAGCAAATAGTTCAGGCGCAAAACCAGGTTTTATACAGTAGCACATAAGGAGTGAGAAAGCTGCTGAGGCTCGACGTTACACTTTTACAAAAACAATCATTAGTTAGATATAAACGGCAGTAATTGATTCAGTAGTACTCCTTATCCATGTAAACGATCATTGTGACATCTGAATTCATTAATTATCTGAAATACACTGCGTGTGCGTGTGATGTTAAATGTTTGAACCAAGGTTAACGGTTAAAGTGTCAGAGAATGGGTGGTGATTTTTTGACGTCCTCCCATGATCTGAAGTGAGCGTGCGTGTTTGTGTTGGTGAAAGTTTAAGAAATGTACAACTGTCGGTTCAGCTCTCTGGTGCTCCCTGCTGGCAGTATCACTATACTGTCCTCATGTTTCACAAAAATAGTTTTGAGAGACGTTGTCAGTTTTTGTATGTTGCTTAAATCCTCCAAAGCGGTTGGCAGTAAACATCAGGTCACGGTACGCCACGGAGTCAATGAGCTCGAGTTGAAAAAGAAAAAGCTTACAGCACCTGGTATTCCCAGGCGGTCTCCCATCCAAGTACTAACCAGCCCCGACCCTGCTTAGCTTCCGAGATCAGACGAGATCGGGCGTGTTCAGGTTGGTATGGCCGTAAGCAATTAGTACAGGCGCAAAACCAGGTTTTATACAGTAGCACATAAGGAGTGAGAAAGCTGCTGAGGCTTGACGTTACACTCTTACAAAAACAATCATTAGTTAGATATAAACGGCAGTAATTGATTCAGTAGGACTCCTTATCCATGTAAACGATCATTGTGACATCTGAATTCATTAATTATCTGAAATACACTGCGTGTGCGTGTGATGTTAAATGTTTGAACAAAGGTTAACGGTTAAAGTGTCAGAGAATGGGTGGTGATTTTTTGACGTCCTCCCATGATCTGAAGTGAGCGTGCGTGTTTGTGTTGGTGAAAGTTTAAGAAATGTACAACTGTCGGTTCAGCTCTCTGGTGCTCCCTGCTGGCAGTATCACTATACTGTCCTCATGTTTCACAAAAATAGTTTTGAGAGACGTTGTCAGTTTTTGTATGTTGCTTAAATCCTCCAAAGCGGTTGGCAGTAAACATCAGGTCACGGTACGCCACGGAGTCAATGAGCTCGAGTTGAAAAAGAAAAAGCTTACAGCACCGGGTATTCCCAGGCGGTCTCCCATCCATGTACTAACCAGGCCCGACCCTGCTTAACTTCCGAGATCAGACGAGATCGGGCGTGTTCAGGGTGGTATGGCCGTAAGCGATTAGTGCAGGCGCAAAACCAGGTTTTATACAGTAGCACATAAGGAGTGAGAAAGCTGCTGAGGCTCGACGTTACACTCTTACAAAAACAATCATTAGTTAGATATAAACGGCAGTAATTGATTCAGTAGGACTCCTTATCCATGTAAACGATAGTTGTGACATCTGAATTCATTAATTATCTGAAATACACTGCGTGTGCGTGTGATGTTAAATGTTTGAACAAAGGTTAACGGTTAAAGTGTCAGAGAATGGGTGGTGATTTTTTGACGTCCTCCCATGATCTGAAGTGAGCGTGCGTGTTTGTGTTGGTGAAAGTTTAAGAAATGTACAACTGTCGGTTCAGCTCTCTGGTGCTCCCTGCTGGCAGTATCACTATACTGTCCTCATGTTTCACAAAAATAGTTTTGAGAGACGTTGTCAGTTTTTGTATGTTGCTTAAATCCTCCAAAGCGGTTGGCAGTAAACATCAGGTCACGGTACGCCACGGTAGGCCACGGAGGCAATGAGCTCGAGTTGAAAAAGAAAATGCTTACAGCACCTGGTATTCCCAGGCGGTCTCCCATCCAAGTACTAACCAGGCCCAACCCTGCTTAGCTTCCGAGCTCAGACGAGATCGGGCGTGTTCAGGGTGGTATGGCCGTAAGGAAATAGTGCAGGCGCAAAACCAGGTTTTATACAGTAGCACATAAGGAGTGAGAAAGCTGCTGAGGCTCGACGTTACACTTTTACAAAAACAATCATTAGTTAGATATAAACGGCAGTAATTGATTCAGTAGGACTCCTTATCCATGTAAACGATCATTGTGACATCTGAATTCATTAATTATCTGAAATACACTGCGTGTGCGTGTGATGTTAAATGTTTGAACCAAGGTTAACGGTTAAAGTGTCAGAGAATGGGTGGTGATTTTTTGACGTCCTCCCATGATCTGAAGTGAGCGTGCGTGTTTGTGTTGGTGAAAGTTTAAGAAATGTACAACTGTCGGTTCAGCTCTCTGGTGCTCCCTGCTGGCAGTATCACTATACTGTCCTCATGTTTCACAAAAATAGTTTTGAGAGACGTTGTCAGTTTTTGTATGTTGCTTAAAT
Source organism: Gadus chalcogrammus (assembly GCF_026213295.1). Taxonomy (NCBI): domain Eukaryota; kingdom Metazoa; phylum Chordata; class Actinopteri; order Gadiformes; family Gadidae; genus Gadus; species Gadus chalcogrammus. The sequence goes on along the minus strand of NC_079423.1, from coordinate 9,428,710 downwards.
CCTCCAAAGCGGTTGGCAGTAAACATCAGGTCACGGTACGCCACGGTAGGCCACGGAGGCAATGAGCTCGAGTTGAAAAAGAAAATGCTTACAGCACCTGGTATTCCCAGGCGGTCTCCCATCCAAGTACTAACCAGGCCCGACCCTGCTTAGTTTCCGAGATCAGACGAGATCGGGCGTGTTCAGGGTGGTATGACCGTAAGCAAATAGTGCAGGCGCAAAACCAGGTTTTATACAGTAGCACATAAGGAGTGAGAAAGCTGCTGAGGCTCGACGTTACACTTTTACAAAAACAATCATTAGTTAGATATAAACGGCAGTAATTGATTCAGTAGGACTCCTTATCCATGTAAACGATCATTGTGACATCTGAATTCATTAATTATCTGAAATACACTGCGTGTGCGTGTGATGTTAAATGTTTGAACCAAGGTTAACGGTTAAAGTGTCAGAGAATGGGTGGTGATTTTTTGACGTCCTCCCATGATCTGAAGTGAGCGTGCGTGTTTGTGTTGGTGAAAGTTTAAGAAATGTACAACTGTCGGTTCAGCTCTCTGGTGCTCCCTGCTGGCAGTATCACTATACTGTCCTCATGTTTCACAAAAATAGTTTTGAGAGACGTTGTCAGTTTTTGTATGTTGCTTAAATCCTCCAAAGCGGTTGGCAGTAAACATCAGGTCACGGTACGCCACGGAGTCAATGAGCTCGAGTTGAAAAAGAAAAAGCTTACAGCACCTGGTATTCCCAGGCGGTCTCCCATCCAAGTACTACCCAGGCCCAACCCTGCTTAGCTTCCGAGATCAGACGAGATCGGGCGTGTTCAGGGTGGTATAGCCGCAAGCAATTAGTGCAGGCGCAAAACCAGGTTTTATACAGTAGCACATAAGGAGTGAGAAAGCTGCTGAGGCTTGACGTTACACTTTTACAAAAACAATCATTAGTTAGATATAAACGGCAGTAATTGATTCAGTAGGACTCCTTATCCATGTAAACGATCATTGTGACATCTGAATTCATTAATTATCTGAAATACACTGCGTGAGCGTGTGATGTTAAATGTTTGAACCAAGGTTAACGGTTAAAGTGTCAGAGAATGGGTGGTGATTTTTTGACGTCCTCCCATGATCTGAAGTGAGCGTGCGTGTTTGTGTTGGTGAAAGTTTAAGAAATGTACAACTGTCGGTTCAGCTCTCTGGTGCTCCCTGCTGGCAGTATCACTATACTGTCCTCATGTTTCACAAAAATAGTTTTGAGAGACGTTGTCAGTTTTTGTATGTTGCTTAAATCCTCCAAAGCGGTTGGCAGTAAACATCAGGTCACGGTACGCCACGGAGTCAATGAGCTCGAGTTGAAAAAGAAAAAGTTTACAGCACCTGGTATTCCCAGGCGGTCTCCCATCCAAGTACTAACCAGGCCCAACCCTGCTTAACTTCCGAAATCAGACGAGATCGGGCGTGTTCAGGGTGGTATGGCCGTAAGCAATTAGTGCAGGCGCAAAACCAGGTTTTATACAGTAGCACATAAGGAGTGAGAAAGCTGCTGAGGCTCGACGTTACACTCTTACAAAAACAATCATTAGTTAGATATAAACGGCAGTAATTGATTCAGTAGGACTCCTTATCCATGTAAACAATCATTGTGACATCTGAATTCATTAATTATCTGAAATACACTGCGTGTGCGTGTGATGTTAAATGTTTGAACCAAGGTTAAGGGTTAAAGTGTCAGAGAATGGGTGGTGATTTTTTGACGTCCTCCCATGATCTGAAGTGAGCGTGCGTGTTTGTGTTGGTGAAAGTTTAAGAAATGTACAACTGTCGGTTCAGCTCTCTGGTGCTCCCTGCTGGCAGTATCACTATACTGTCCTCATGTTTCACAAAAATAGTTTTGAGAGACGTTGTCAGTTTTTGTATGTTGCTTAAATCCTCCAAAGCGGTTGGCAGTAAACATCAGGTCACGGTACGCCACGGAGTCAATGAGCTCGAGTTGAAAAAGAAAAAGCTTACAGCACCTGGTATTCCCAGTCGGTCTCCCATCCAAGTACTAACCAGGCCCGACCCTGCTTAACTTCCGAAATCAGACGAGATCGGGCGTGTTCAGGGTGGTATGGCCGTATGCAATTAGTGCAGGCGCAAAACCAGGTTTTATACAGTAGCACATAAGGAGTGAGAAAGCTGCTGAGGCTCGACGTTACACTCTTACAAAAACAATCATTAGTTAGATATAAACGGCAGTAATTGATTCAGTAGGACTCCTTATCCATGTAAACGATCATTGTGACATCTGAATTCATTAATTATCTGAAATACACTGCGTGTGCGTGTGATGTTAAATGTTTGAACCAAGGTTAACGGTTAAAGTGTCAGAGAATGGGTGGTGATTTTTTGACGTCCTCCCATGATCTGAAGTGAGCGTGCGTGTTTGTGTTGGTGAAAGTTTAAGAAATGTACAACTGTCGGTTCAGCTCTCTGGTGCTCCCTGCTGGCAGTATCACTATACTGTCCTCATGTTTCACAAAAATAGTTTTGAGAGACGTTGTCAGTTTTTGTATGTTGCTTAAATCCTCCAAAGCGGTTGGCAGTAAACATCAGGTCACGGTACGCCACGGTAGGCCACGGAGGCAATGAGCTCGAGTTGAAAAAGAAAATGCTTACAGCACCTGGTATTCCCAGGCGGTCTCCCATCCAAGTACTAACCAGGCCCGACCCTGCTTAGCTTCCGAGTTCAGACAATAACGGGCGTGTTCAGGGTGATATGGCCGTAAGCAATTAGTGCAGGCGCAAAACCAGGTTTTATACAGTAGCACATAAGGAGTGAGAAAGCTGCTGAGGCTCGACGTTACACTTTTAAAAAAACAATCATTAGTTAGATATAAACGGCAGTAATTGATTCTGTAGGACTCCTTATCCATGTAAACGATCATTGTGACATCTGAATTCATTAATTATCTGAAATACACTGCGTGTGCGTGTGATGTTAAATGTTTGAACCAAGGTTAACGGTTAAAGTGTCAGAGAATGGGTGGTGATTTTTTGACGTCCTCCCATGATCTGAAGTGAGCGTGCGTGTTTGTGTTGGTGAAAGTTTAAGAAATGTACAACTGTCGGTTCAGCTCTCTGGTGCTCCCTGCTGGCAGTATCACTATACTGTCCTCATGTTTCACAAAAATAGTTTTGAGAGACGTAGTCAGTTTTTGTATGTTGCTTAAATCCTCCAAAGCGGTTGGCAGTAAACATCAGGTCACGGTACGCCACGGAGTCAATGAGCTAGAGTTGAAAAAGAAAAAGCTTACAGCACCTGGTATTCCCAGGCGGTCTCCCATCCAAGTACTAACCAGGCCCGACCCTGCTTAGCTTCCGAGTTCAGACGAGATCGGGCGTGTTCAGAGTGATATGGCCGTAAGCAATTAGTGCAGGCGCAAAACAAGGTTTTATACAGTAGCACATAAGGAGTGAGAAAGCTGCTGAGGCTCGACGTTACACTTTTACAAAAACAATCATTAGTTAGATATAAACGGCAGTAATTGATTCAGTAGGACTCCTTATCCATGTAAACGATCATTGTGACATCTGAATTCATTAATTATCTGAAATACACTGCGTGTGCGTGTGATGTTAAATGTTTGAACCAAGGTTAACGGTTAAAGTGTCAGAGAATGGGTGGTGATTTTTTGACGTCCTCCCATGATCTGAAGTGAGCGTGCGTGTTTGTGTTGGTGAAAGTTTAAGAAATGTACAACTGTCAGTTCAGCTCTCTGGTGCTCCCTGCTGGCAGTATCACTATACTGTCCTCATGTTTCACAAAAATAGTTTTGAGAGACGTAGTCAGTTTTTGTATGTTGCTTAAATCCTCCAAAGCGGTTGGCAGTAAACATCAGGTCACGGTACGCCACGGTAGGCCACGGAGGCAATGAGCTCGAGTTGAAAAAGAAAAAGCTTACAGCACCTGGTATTCCCAGGCGGTCTCCCATCCAAGTACTAACCAGGCCCGACCCTGCTTAGCTTCCGAGATCAGACGAGATCGGGCGTGTTCAGGGTGGTATGGCCGTAAGCAATTAGTGCAGGCGCAAAACCAGGTTTTATACAGTAGCACATAAGGAGTGAGAAAGCTGCTGAGGCTCGACGTTACACTTTTACAAAAACAATCATTAGTTAGATATAAACGGCAGTAATTGATTCAGTAGGACTCCTTATCCATGTAAACGATCATTGTGACATCTGAATTCATTAATTATCTGAAATACACTGCGTGTGCGTGTGATGTTAAATGTTTGAACCAAGGTTAACGGTTAAAGTGTCAGAGAATGGGTGGTGATTTTTTGACGTCCTCCCATGATCTGAGGGGTGTTCCACGAACGGAGGTTAAACAAACACTGAGTTAACGCTGAACTCTAGGTTGATTGACCCTGTGCCGACCAACCCAGAGTTTTCGGTTCCACAGCAGCGGTTATGCATTAGTTCAATCAACTCGCGGTTGGTTAACACAGGGTTGTGCGCGTCCACGCCAAACCTATAAAGACGTGATGTATGGATCATGGAATTACCGATCAATATGGCGAAACGGGCCGCATATTTCTCAGATCTCGACCTCCAGGTTCTCCTGGAGAGTTACGATGAGGAAAAGGGAGTGATAATGAGGAAATGCAACACTAAAGCATCTTCCATAATGAGAAATAAAGCCTGGCAGAGGATAGCTGACCGCGTAAATTCGTAAGTGTCATGGTAAAAGCACTATCCTAAATATTTGAACTGAATCCATTCATTACCTATCTCAGTTAAGCTTTCTTAACATTCCATAATCTGTTATCTATAAAGATGTAATCCGACGGCCCCCAAACGAACTCGGGAACAAGTAAAAATGAAATACAAAAACGTTATACAAGCTGGTAAGCTTTTCCCACCATCGTCCTACATATTTGTCATATCATAGGCCTATTTGTCACTGCTCCTGTATTTTAATAGCCCATTTTTTTATTTTTAAAGCCAATCGTAAGAGGGCCGACAGTCGGCAGACTGGATCGGGCCCTCCAATTACCTTCACCACGGTTGAGGAGCTGGCTCTAACCATTAATGCAGGGCGCCCTGGCATGGAGGGGATACCTGGAGGTACCTCCTCCGAGAGTCCGGGGCCATCTCCGTCCACTGTCAACCCACTGGTTGAATGTAGGTTTTTTTGTTATTTCATTTTTTGTATGCGAACGCATGCAAGCCGTGTGTGTGTCATAGCGCAAATGTTCCAAATGTTATTTTGTAGCTGGGTAGAAAACCCCATGTTTGTTGTATGCCTGCTGTATAGGCCTATGTGGCTCTATTCCAAAACGTGACTAATTAATCAACTTCACAGATCAAGACGGAGTATTGCTTTTAATCGAGCCGGCTACGAATCCTCCAGTTTATGCAAGTCCGGTAGGCCTGTTTTTTTTTTTTTACATTTCTGTTGTAAGCGCATCTCAAAATACTCAACCAATAGGCCTATAATTGCTCTTTGTATGACAGGAGGCCGATGAAAATATTGCCATGGATGGGTCTGAAAGAACTGAGGTATAGGCCTCGCTTTTTCTTGCCAGTTCCAAGTCATTATTGACGATTCAACCAAACTAACAGTGTTCTCAAACTCACTTGTCTCTTAACAGACTGTGGTCGAGGAAGCGGCGGGTACATCAGGGTCGCAATATCAGCATGTAAGACATATCCTAGGCTACTCACTTAATTTATTGGCCAAGTATGTCGCTTGAATGTTAAAACAATATTTTCCTCTATTTCAGTTGACTACTAAAGAATTATATCGACTTCATCTTCAGCGGGAAATCGCTAAGGCTGATTTGCAAATGGAGTACACGAAGCTGCTGATAGAGGTAAAAAAAGGAGGTTGGGCAGAAATTCAACGCGGACATGATATTGCTATTCAATGTCTAATTATATTATTTTTCCTCCCTCAGCAACTAAAGAATAAAAATGATTGATAAAAACAGTGTTGGGTGTTTTTTTTTTTTTAATTGAAGTGATTTTGGCAAATGTGTTCCCGCATCCTTTGTCCAGCCCTTGAATCCATTTGGGGAATGTGTTCCTCCTCGAGGAACGGGTCAAAGGGGGGAGGCATCTCTTTGCGCAGGGTGGCGATATTGTGGAGGACGGCGCATGCAACAATAATGTCGCATGCCCGTTCCGGACAAACCCTTAGTCCACGTAGGCATTGAAATCTGGACTTCAATATCCCGAATGTGTTTTCAATCTTAACGCGGGTTCTGCTGTGTGCCCGGTTTAATGTAGTCTGTGGTCCAGGAGCGGGATTAGGGTACGGGGTGATGAGCGTCGGGAGGCATGGATACCCTCGATCTCCTAGGATCCACCCATCGAATTGCCCTGCGATCAAATACAAACTTTGAGCTATCTTGCACAAGCACAATTATATGAGATCTATGATATGTTCAGAATGCAACTCACCCTCTTGAAATTTACGGCTCAAATTGGATTCACGATACATCCTTGCATCGTGGACTGAACCAGGCCATTTTGCCTCTACATTGGTGATCATGTGGGAAGCATCACATATCATCTAGTGATAAAAGAAAAAGATCGACAGCGATTAACAAACCATGGAGATATTGGAAATATCCAATATAGGCAGTGTACACTTACCTGAACATTTATACTGTGATAGCCTTTCCTGTTCACATAATCTGCCTCATTTATAGATGGGGCCAGTATGGGCACTTGTGTGCCATCAATGCACCCAATTACATTTGGAAATCCTGAAATAAAACACCCAGATGAAAAGTCAACGAGGGTAATTTCGGTGCCATTTGGGAACACGTAAAGTAGATAATGCTGACCTGCAAGTTGGTGAAACTCCATTTTCATGCGTCTCGTGGGTTTATGGCCTGGAAATACGATGAAGTTCCGCAACAACCGCTTCAGCGCAAGACAGACTTTACGTACTGAGCGGCAGACCGTGGCTTTGCCTATGTGCTCAGCATCTCCTACGCTGTACAAAAAGCTTCCCGTCGCAAAAAAACGGAGAGCTGTGCAAATTGTTTGGAGTGGACTGAGGGCAGATCCACGATTGGTCACATTTGCAATGTATGGTTGGAGAAGGTTATTTAAATAAAGCAAAGAATCACGTGAAAAACGATATCTCTCCAGCAAAAAGTCCTCCGGAAAGGACAATATGTCGAGCCGTGGTCTAATTAATCTCTCTCTGTGAATGGCACGAATTATTTGCGCTCCGATATCAATCGGCCTCTCGTCAAAAGGGCATGCCATTGTGATCACGTAAAAGCTGTGGTGAACGCGGGTTTAAATACCCTGAGCAAAACCGGGTTATCTTTGAACTTAACCTGCGCAAAACCTGCTCCGACCAGGTTTGATTCAGAGCATATGTTGCTATAGCAACTAAGATACCTTGATCCTTTTGGAACGGAAAACCTCGGGTTACCGCAAACCCTGGGTTAACTTACCCGGTTATGTGATAAAACCGGCAGGTTTGATTCAGAGCATTTGTTGCTATAGCAACTAACATACCGTGATCCTTTTGGAACGGAAAACCTAGGGTTACCGAAAACCCTGGGTTCACTTACCCGGTTATGTGATAAAACCGGCTTTGTGGAACACCCCACTGAAGTGAGCGTGCGTGTTTGTGTTGGTGAAAGTTTAAGAAATGTACAACTGTCGGTTCAGCTCTCTGGTGCTCCCTGCTGGCAGTATCACTATACTGTCCTCATGTTTCACAAAAATAGTTTTGAGAGACGTTGTCAGTTTTTGTATGTTGCTTAAATCCTCCAAAGCGGTTGGCAGTAAACATCAGGTCACGGTACGCCACGGTAGGCCACGGAGTCAATGAGCTCGAATTGAAAAAGAAAAAGCTTACAGCACCTGGTATTCCCAGGCGGTCTCCCATCCAAGTACTAACCAGGCCCGACCCTGCTTAGCTTCCGAGATCGGGCGTGTTTTTTTTTTTCCTTTTTCTTTTGGTGACACCCGTCACTACTTAGAGCAACCTGGGCTTCTGAGGAGGTCTCCCATCCAAGTACTAACCAGGCCCGACCCTGCTTAGCTTCCGAGATCAGACGAGATCGGGCGTGTTCAGGGTGGTATGGCCGTAAGGAATTAGTGTAGGCGCAAAACCAGGTTTTATACAGTAGCACATAAGGAGTGAGAAAGCTGCTGAGGCTTGACATTACACTTTTACAAAAACAATCATTAGTTAGATATAAACGGCAGTAATTGATTCAGTAGGACTCCTTATCCATGTAAACGATCATTGTGACATCTGAATTCATTAATTATCTGAAATACACTGCGTGTGCGTGTGATGTTAAATGTTTGAACCAAGGTTAACGGTTAAAGTGTCAGAGAATGGGTGGTGATTTTTTGACGTCCTCCCATGATCTGAAGTGAGCGTGCGTGTTTGTGTTGGTGAAAGTTTAAGAAATATACAACTGTCGTTTCAGCTCTCTGGTGCTCCCTGCTGGCAGTATCACTATACTGTCCTCATGTTTCACAAAAATAGTTTTGAGAGACGTTGTCAGTTTTTGTATGTTGCTTAAATCCTCCAAAGCGGTTGGCAGTAAACATCAGGTCACGGTACACCACGGTAGGCCAAGGAGGCAATGAGCTCGAGTTGAAAAAGAAAAAGCTTACAGCACCTGGTATTCCCAGGCGGTCTCCCATCCAAGTACTAACCAGGCCCGACCCTGCTTAGCTTCCGAGATCGGGCGTGTTCAGGGTGGTATGGCCGTAAGGAATTAGTGCAGGCGCAAAACCAGGTTTTATACAGTAGCACATAAGGAGTGAGAAAGCTGCTGAGGCTTGACATTACACTTTTACAAAAACAATCATTAGTTAGATATAAACGGCAGTAATTGATTCAGTAGGACTCCTTATCCATGTAAACGATCATTGTGACATCTGAATTCATTAATTATCTGAAATACACTGCGTGAGCGTGTGATGTTAAATGTTTGAACCAAGGTTAACGGTTAAAGTGTCAGAGAATGGGTGGTGATTTTTTGACGTCCTCCCATGATCTGAAGTGAGCGTGCGTGTTTGTGTTGGTGAAAGTTTAAGAAATATACAACTGTCGTTTCAGCTCTCTGGTGCTCCCTGCTGGCAGTATCACTATACTGTCCTCATGTTTCACAAAAATAGTTTTGAGAGACGTTGTCAGTTTTTGTATGTTGCTTAAATCCTCCAAAGCGGTTGGCAGTAAACATCAGGTCACGGTACACCACGGTAGGCCACGGAGGCAATGAGCTCGAGTTGAAAAAGAAAAAGCTTACAGCACATGGTATTCCCAGGCGGTCTCCCATCCAAGTACTAACCAGGCCCGACCCTGCTTAGCTTCCGAGATCAGACGAGATCAGGCGTGTTCAGCTTGGTATGGCCGCAAGCAATTAGTGCAGGCGCAAAACCAGATTTTATACAGTAGCACATAAGGAGTGAGAAAGCTGCTGAGGCTTGACGTTACACTTTTACAAAAACAATCATTAGTTAGATATAAACGGCAGTAATTGATTCAGTAGGACTCCTTATCCATGTAAACGATCATTGTGACATCTGAATTCATTAATTATCTGAAATACACTGCGTGAGCGTGTGATGTTAAATGTTTGAACCAAGGTTAACGGTTAAAGTGTCAGAGAATGGGTGGTGATTTTTTGACGTCCTCCCATGATCTGAAGTGAGCGTGCGTGTTTGTGTTGGTGAAAGTTTAAGAAATGTACAACTGTCGGTTCAGCTCTCTGGTGCTCCCTGCTGGCAGTATCACTATACTGTCCTCATGTTTCACAAAAATAGTTTTGAGAGACGTTGTCAGTTTTTGTATGTTGCTTAAATCCTCCAAAGCGGTTGGCAGTAAACATCAGGTCACGGTACGCCACGGTAGGCCACGGAGGCAATGAGCTCAAGTTGAAAAAGAAAAAGCTTACAGCACCTGGTATTCCCAGGCGGTCTCCCATCCAAGTACTAACCAGGCCCGACCCTGCTTAGCTTCCGAGATCAGACGAGATCGGGCGTGTTCAGGGTGGTATGGCCGTAAGCAATTAGTGCAGGCGCAAAACCAGGTTTTATACAGTAGCACATAAGGAGTGAGAAAGCTGCTGAGGCTTGACGTTACACTTTTACAAAAACAATCATTAGTTAGATATAAACGGCAGTAATTGATTCAGTAGGACTCCTTATCCATGTAAACGATCATTGTGACATCTGAATTCATTAATTATCTGAAATACACTGCGTGTGCGTGTGATGTTAAATGTTTGAACCAAGGTTAACGGTTAAAGTGTCAGAGAATGGGTGGTGATTTTTTGACGTCCTCCCATGATCTGAAGTGAGCGTGCGTGTTTGTGTTGGTGAAAGTTTAAGAAATGTACAACTGTCGGTTCAGCTCTCTGGTGCTCCCTGCTGGCAGTATCACTATACTGTCCTCATGTTTCACAAAAATAGTTTTGAGAGACGTTGTCAGTTTTTTTATGTTGCTTAAATCCTCCAAAGCGGTTGGCAGTAAACATCAGGTCACGGTACGCCACGGTAGGCCACGGAGTCAATGAGCTCGAATTGAAAAAGAAAAAGCTTACAGCACCTGGTATTCCCAGGCGGTCTCCCATCCAAGTACTAACCAGGCCCGACCCTGCTTAGCTTCCGAGATCGGGCGTGTTCAGGGTGGTATGGCCGTAAGGAATTAGTGCAGGCGCAAAACCAGGTTTTATACAGTAGCACATAAGGAGTGAGAAAGCTGCTGAGGCTTGACATTACACTTTTACAAAAACAATCATTAGTTAGATATAAACGGCAGTAATTGATTCAGTAGGACTCCTTATCCATGTAAACGATCATTGTGACATCTGAATTCATTAATTATCTGAAATACACTGCGTGAGCGTGTGATGTTAAATGTTTGAACCAAGGTTAACGGTTAAAGTGTCAGAGAATGGGTGGTGATTTTTTGACGTCCTCCCATGATCTGAAGTGAGCGTGCGTGTTTGTGTTGGTGAAAGTTTAAGAAATGTACAACTGTTGGTTCAGCTCTCTGGTGCTCCCTGCTGGCAGTATCACTATACTGTCCTCATGTTTCACAAAAATAGTTTTGAGAGACGTTGTCAGTTTTTGTATATTGCTTAAATCCTCCAAAGCGGTTGGCAGTAAACATCAGGTCACGGTACGCCACGGTAGGCCACGGAGGCAATGAGCTCGAGTTGAAAAAGAAAAAGCTTACCGCACCTGGTATTCCCAGGCGGTCTCCCATCCAAGTACTAACCAGGCCCGACCCTGCTTAGCTTCCGAGATCAGACGAGATCAGGCGTGTTCAGGTTGGTATGGCCGCAAGCAATTAGTGCAGGCGCAAAACCAGATTTTATACAGTAGCACATAAGGAGTGAGAAAGCTGCTGAGGCTTGACGTTACACTTTTACAAAAACAATCATTAGTTAGATATAAACGGCAGTAATTGATTCAGTAGGACTCCTTATCCATGTAAACGATCATTGTGACATCTGAATTCATTAATTATCTGAAATACACTGCGTGTGCGTGTGATGTTAAATGTTTGAACCAAGGTTAACGGTTAAAGTGTCAGAGAATGGGTGGTGATTTTTTGACGTCCTCCCATGATCTGAAGTGAGCGTGCGTGTTTGTGTTGGTGAAAGTTTAAGAAATGTACAACTGTCGGTTCAGCTCTCTGGTGCTCCCTGCTGGCAGTATCACTATACTGTCCTCATGTTTCACAAAAATAGTTTTGAGAGACGTTGTCAGTTTTTGTATGTTGCTTAAATCCTCCAAAGCGGTTGGCAGTAAACATCAGGTCACGGTACGCCACGGTAGGCCACGGAGGCAATGAGCTCGATTTGAAAAAGAAAATGCTTACAGCACCTGGTATTCCCAGGCGGTCTCCCATCCAAGTACTAACCAGGCCCGACCCTGCTTAGCTTCCGAGTTCAGACAATAACGGGCGTGTTCAGGGTGATATGGCCGTAAGCAATTAGTGCAGGCGCAAAACCAGGTTTTATACAGTAGCACATAAGGAGTGAGAAAGCTGCTGAGGCTCGACGTTACACTTTTAAAAAAACAATCATTAGTTAGATATAAACGGCAGTAATTGATTCTGTAGGACTCCTTATCCATGTAAACGATCATTGTGACATCTGAATTCATTAATTATCTGAAATACACTGCGTGTGCGTGTGATGTTAAATGTTTGAACCAAGGTTAACGGTTAAAGTGTCAGAGAATGGGTGGTGATTTTTTGACGTCCTCCCATGATCTGAAGTGAGCGTGCGTGTTTGTGTTGGTGAAAGTTTAAGAAATGTACAACTGTCGGTTCAGCTCTCTGGTGCTCCCTGCTGGCAGTATCACTATACTGTCCTCATGTTTCACAAAAATAGTTTTGAGAGACGTAGTCAGTTTTTGTATGTTGCTTAAATCCTCCAAAGCGGTTGGCAGTAAACATCAGGTCACGGTACGCCACGGAGTCAATGAGCTAGAGTTGAAAAAGAAAAAGCTTACAGCACCTGGTATTCCCAGGCGGTCTCCCATCCAAGTACTAACCAGGCCCGACCCTGCTTAGCTTCCGAGTTCAGACGAGATCGGGCGTGTTCAGAGTGATATGGCCGTAAGCAATTAGTGCAGGCGCAAAACAAGGTTTTATACAGTAGCACATAAGGAGTGAGAAAGCTGCTGAGGCTCGACGTTACACTTTTACAAAAACAATCATTAGTTAGATATAAACGGCAGTAATTGATTCAGTAGGACTCCTTATCCATGTAAACGATCATTGTGACATCTGAATTCATTAATTATCTGAAATACACTGCGTGTGCGTGTGATGTTAAATGTTTGAACCAAGGTTAACGGTTAAAGTGTCAGAGAATGGGTGGTGATTTTTTGACGTCCTCCCATGATCTGAAGTGAGCGTGCGTGTTTGTGTTGGTGAAAGTTTAAGAAATGTACAACTGTCAGTTCAGCTCTCTGGTGCTCCCTGCTGGCAGTATCACTATACTGTCCTCATGTTTCACAAAAATAGTTTTGAGAGACGTAGTCAGTTTTTGTATGTTGCTTAAATCCTCCAAAGCGGTTGGCAGTAAACATCAGGTCACGGTACGCCACGGTAGGCCACGGAGGCAATGAGCTCGAGTTGAAAAAGAAAAAGCTTACAGCACCTGGTATTCCCAGGCGGTCTCCCATCCAAGTACTAACCAGGCCCGACCCTGCTTAGCTTCCGAGATCAGACGAGATCGGGCGTGTTCAGGGTGGTATGGCCGTAAGCAATTAGTGCAGGCGCAAAACCAGGTTTTATACAGTAGCACATAAGGAGTGAGAAAGCTGCTGAGGCTCGACGTTACACTTTTACAAAAACAATCATTAGTTAGATATAAACGGCAGTAATTGATTCAGTAGGACTCCTTATCCATGTAAACGATCATTGTGACATCTGAATTCATTAATTATCTGAAATACACTGCGTGTGCGTGTGATGTTAAATGTTTGAACCAAGGTTAACGGTTAAAGTGTCAGAGAATGGGTGGTGATTTTTTGACGTCCTCCCATGATCTGAGGGGTGTTCCACGAACGGAGGTTAAACAAACACTGAGTTAACGCTGAACTCTAGGTTGATTGACCCTGTGCCGACCAACCCAGAGTTTTCGGTTCCACAGCAGCGGTTATGCATTAGTTCAATCAACTCGCGGTTGGTTAACACAGGGTTGTGCGCGTCCACGCCAAACCTATAAAGACGTGATGTATGGATCATGGAATTACCGATCAATATGGCGAAACGGGCCGCATATTTCTCAGATCTCGACCTCCAGGTTCTCCTGGAGAGTTACGATGAGGAAAAGGGAGTGATAATGAGGAAATGCAACACTAAAGCATCTTCCATAATGAGAAATAAAGCCTGGCAGAGGATAGCTGACCGCGTAAATTCGTAAGTGTCATGGTAAAAGCACTATCCTAAATATTTGAACTGAATCCATTCATTACCTATCTCAGTTAAGCTTTCTTAACATTCCATAATCTGTTATCTATAAAGATGTAATCCGACGGCCCCCAAACGAACTCGGGAACAAGTAAAAATGAAATACAAAAACGTTATACAAGCTGGTAAGCTTTTCCCACCATCGTCCTACATATTTGTCATATCATAGGCCTATTTGTCACTGCTCCTGTATTTTAATAGCCCATTTTTTTATTTTTAAAGCCAATCGTAAGAGGGCCGACAGTCGGCAGACTGGATCGGGCCCTCCAATTACCTTCACCACGGTTGAGGAGCTGGCTCTAACCATTAATGCAGGGCGCCCTGGCATGGAGGGGATACCTGGAGGTACCTCCTCCGAGAGTCCGGGGCCATCTCCGTCCACTGTCAACCCACTGGTTGAATGTAGGTTTTTTTGTTATTTCATTTTTTGTATGCGAACGCATGCAAGCCGTGTGTGTGTCATAGCGCAAATGTTCCAAATGTTATTTTGTAGCTGGGTAGAAAACCCCATGTTTGTTGTATGCCTGCTGTATAGGCCTATGTGGCTCTATTCCAAAACGTGACTAATTAATCAACTTCACAGATCAAGACGGAGTATTGCTTTTAATCGAGCCGGCTACGAATCCTCCAGTTTATGCAAGTCCGGTAGGCCTGTTTTTTTTTTTTTACATTTCTGTTGTAAGCGCATCTCAAAATACTCAACCAATAGGCCTATAATTGCTCTTTGTATGACAGGAGGCCGATGAAAATATTGCCATGGATGGGTCTGAAAGAACTGAGGTATAGGCCTCGCTTTTTCTTGCCAGTTCCAAGTCATTATTGACGATTCAACCAAACTAACAGTGTTCTCAAACTCACTTGTCTCTTAACAGACTGTGGTCGAGGAAGCGGCGGGTACATCAGGGTCGCAATATCAGCATGTAAGACATATCCTAGGCTACTCACTTAATTTATTGGCCAAGTATGTCGCTTGAATGTTAAAACAATATTTTCCTCTATTTCAGTTGACTACTAAAGAATTATATCGACTTCATCTTCAGCGGGAAATCGCTAAGGCTGATTTGCAAATGGAGTACACGAAGCTGCTGATAGAGGTAAAAAAAGGAGGTTGGGCAGAAATTCAACGCGGACATGATATTGCTATTCAATGTCTAATTATATTATTTTTCCTCCCTCAGCAACTAAAGAATAAAAATGATTGATAAAAACAGTGTTGGGTGTTTTTTTTTTTTTAATTGAAGTGATTTTGGCAAATGTGTTCCCGCATCCTTTGTCCAGCCCTTGAATCCATTTGGGGAATGTGTTCCTCCTCGAGGAACGGGTCAAAGGGGGGAGGCATCTCTTTGCGCAGGGTGGCGATATTGTGGAGGACGGCGCATGCAACAATAATGTCGCATGCCCGTTCCGGACAAACCCTTAGTCCACGTAGGCATTGAAATCTGGACTTCAATATCCCGAATGTGTTTTCAATCTTAACGCGGGTTCTGCTGTGTGCCCGGTTTAATGTAGTCTGTGGTCCAGGAGCGGGATTAGGGTACGGGGTGATGAGCGTCGGGAGGCATGGATACCCTCGATCTCCTAGGATCCACCCATCGAATTGCCCTGCGATCAAATACAAACTTTGAGCTATCTTGCACAAGCACAATTATATGAGATCTATGATATGTTCAGAATGCAACTCACCCTCTTGAAATTTACGGCTCAAATTGGATTCACGATACATCCTTGCATCGTGGACTGAACCAGGCCATTTTGCCTCTACATTGGTGATCATGTGGGAAGCATCACATATCATCTAGTGATAAAAGAAAAAGATCGACAGCGATTAACAAACCATGGAGATATTGGAAATATCCAATATAGGCAGTGTACACTTACCTGAACATTTATACTGTGATAGCCTTTCCTGTTCACATAATCTGCCTCATTTATAGATGGGGCCAGTATGGGCACTTGTGTGCCATCAATGCACCCAATTACATTTGGAAATCCTGAAATAAAACACCCAGATGAAAAGTCAACGAGGGTAATTTCGGTGCCATTTGGGAACACGTAAAGTAGATAATGCTGACCTGCAAGTTGGTGAAACTCCATTTTCATGCGTCTCGTGGGTTTATGGCCTGGAAATACGATGAAGTTCCGCAACAACCGCTTCAGCGCAAGACAGACTTTACGTACTGAGCGGCAGACCGTGGCTTTGCCTATGTGCTCAGCATCTCCTACGCTGTACAAAAAGCTTCCCGTCGCAAAAAAAACGGAGAGCTGTGCAAATTGTTTGGAGTGGACTGAGGGCAGATCCACGATTGGTCACATTTGCAATGTATGGTTGGAGAAGGTTATTTAAATAAAGCAAAGAATCACGTGAAAAACGATATCTCTCCAGCAAAAAGTCCTCCGGAAAGGACAATATGTCGAGCCGTGGTCTAATTAATCTCTCTCTGTGAATGGCACGAATTATTTGCGCTCCGATATCAATCGGCCTCTCGTCAAAAGGGCATGCCATTGTGATCACGTAAAAGCTGTGGTGAACGCGGGTTTAAATACCCTGAGCAAAACCGGGTTATCTTTGAACTTAACCTGCGCAAAACCTGCTCCGACCAGGTTTGATTCAGAGCATATGTTGCTATAGCAACTAAGATACCTTGATCCTTTTGGAACGGAAAACCTCGGGTTACCGCAAACCCTGGGTTAACTTACCCGGTTATGTGATAAAACCGGCAGGTTTGATTCAGAGCATTTGTTGCTATAGCAACTAACATACCGTGATCCTTTTGGAACGGAAAACCTAGGGTTACCGAAAACCCTGGGTTCACTTACCCGGTTATGTGATAAAACCGGCTTTGTGGAACACCCCACTGAAGTGAGCGTGCGTGTTTGTGTTGGTGAAAGTTTAAGAAATGTACAACTGTCGGTTCAGCTCTCTGGTGCTCCCTGCTGGCAGTATCACTATACTGTCCTCATGTTTCACAAAAATAGTTTTGAGAGACGTTGTCAGTTTTTGTATGTTGCTTAAATCCTCCAAAGCGGTTGGCAGTAAACATCAGGTCACGGTACGCCACGGTAGGCCACGGAGTCAATGAGCTCGAATTGAAAAAGAAAAAGCTTACAGCACCTGGTATTCCCAGGCGGTCTCCCATCCAAGTACTAACCAGGCCCGACCCTGCTTAGCTTCCGAGATCGGGCGTGTTTTTTTTTTTCCTTTTTCTTTTGGTGACACCCGTCACTACTTACAGCAACCTGGGCTTCTGAGGAGGTCTCCCATCCAAGTACTAACCAGGCCCGACCCTGCTTAGCTTCCGAGATCAGACGAGATCGGGCATGTTCAGGGTGGTATGGCCGTAAGGAATTAGTGTAGGCGCAAAACCAGGTTTTATACAGTAGCACATAAGGAGTGAGAAAGCTGCTGAGGCTTGACATTACACTTTTACAAAAACAATCATTAGTTAGATATAAACGGCAGTAATTGATTCAGTAGGACTCCTTATCCATGTAAACGATCATTGTGACATCTGAATTCATTAATTATCTGAAATACACTGCGTGTGCGTGTGATGTTAAATGTTTGAACCAAGGTTAACGGTTAAAGTGTCAGAGAATGGGTGGTGATTTTTTGACGTCCTCCCATGATCTGAAGTGAGCGTGCGTGTTTGTGTTGGTGAAAGTTTAAGAAATATACAACTGTCGTTTCAGCTCTCTGGTGCTCCCTGCTGGCAGTATCACTATACTGTCCTCATGTTTCACAAAAATAGTTTTGAGAGACGTTGTCAGTTTTTGTATGTTGCTTAAATCCTCCAAAGCGGTTGGCAGTAAACATCAGGTCACGGTACGCCACGGTAGGCCACGGAGTCAATGAGCTCGAATTGAAAAAGAAAAAGCTTACAGCACCTGGTATTCCCAGGCGGTCTCCCATCCAAGTACTAACCAGGCCCGACCCTGCTTAGCTTCCGAGATCAGACGAGATCGGGCGTGTTCAGGGTGGTATGGCCGTAAGCAATTAGTGCAGGCGCAAAACCAGGTTTTATACAGTAGCACATAAGGAGTGAGAAAGCTGCTGAGGCTTGACGTTACACTTTTACAAAAACAATCATTAGTTAGATATAAACGGCAGTAATTGATTCAGTAGGACTCCTTATCCATGTAAACGATCATTGTGACATCTGAATTCATTAATTATCTGAAATACACTGCGTGTGCGTGTGATGTTAAATGTTTGAACCAAGGTTAACGGTTAAAGTGTCAGAGAATGGGTGGTGATTTTTTGACGTCCTCCCATGATCTGAAGTGAGCGTGCGTGTTTGTGTTGGTGAAAGTTTAAGAAATGTACAACTGTCGGTTCAGCTCTCTGGTGCTCCCTGCTGGCAGTATCACTATACTGTCCTCATGTTTCACAAAAATAGTTTTGAGAGACGTTGTCAGTTTTTGTATGTTGCTTAAATCCTCCAAAGCGGTTGGCAGTAAACATCAGGTCACGGTACGCCACGGTAGGCCACGGAGGCAATGAGCTCGAGTTGAAAAAGAAAAAGCTTACCGCACCTGGTATTCCCAGGCGGTCTCCCATCCAAGTACTAACCAGGCCCGACCCTGCTTAGCTTCCGAGATCAGACGAGATCAGGCGTGTTCAGGTTGGTATGGCCGCAAGCAATTAGTGCAGGCGCAAAACCAGATTTTATACAGTAGCACATAAGGAGTGAGAAAGCTGCTGAGGCTTGACGTTACACTTTTACAAAAACAATCATTAGTTAGATATAAACGGCAGTAATTGATTCAGTAGGACTCCTTATCCATGTAAACGATCATTGTGACATCTGAATTCATTAATTATCTGAAATACACTGCGTGTGCGTGTGATGTTAAATGTTTGAACCAAGGTTAACGGTTAAAGTGTCAGAGAATGGGTGGTGATTTTTTGACGTCCTCCCATGATCTGAAGTGAGCGTGCGTGTTTGTGTTGGTGAAAGTTTAAGAAATGTACAACTGTCGGTTCAGCTCTCTGGTGCTCCCTGCTGGCAGTATCACTATACTGTCCTCATGTTTCACAAAAATAGTTTTGAGAGACGTTGTCAGTTTTTGTATGTTGCTTAAATCCTCCAAAGCGGTTGGCAGTAAACATCAGGTCACGGTACGCCACGGTAGGCCACGGAGTCAATGAGCTCGAGTTGAAAAAGAAAAAGCTTACAGCACCTGGTATTCCCAGGCGGTCTCCCATCCAAGTACTAACCAGGCCCGACCCTGCTTAGCTTCCGAGATCAGGGCCCCGTTTCCCGAAAGCGTCGTTAGCCTAAGTGGATCGTGAAGTGCGTCGAAAGGGCATCGTAGAGTTTTCACCGCGTTTCCCGAAAGCATCGTGGGGAACGAACGTCTTGAAAACGCTCGTAGCTAACGAGTACTCCAGGGGTGCTCGTAGGTACTCGTAGGACGCTAAGAGCATCGTCAGCTATAGCCTCAGTGGCGACACCATCGGACATTCCGTCTATTGGATGCGTTTTATTAAAACGCATTGCGCCTTTATGTTCTTAGTTTGGTAATTAATAAAGATTATTAATTAATTTATTAATAAAGATGTTCAAATGGCCAAAATAAAACGGGACAGTCCAGAAAATGTTTGCGCAGGCAGGGCACTCAAAATGTGTGAGAGAAAGTGGGGGGATTTGTGCAGACTGACATAGGCTACTCATAAAACGTAGCATAAAATAATGTAACAAATAAATTAAAATTAAACAAATTAAAAAAAATAAAAAATAACGAAATTAAAGAAATTAAAAAAAATAAGAAAATAAAGAAATACATTTTTTTATAAAAAACAAGCAACGGAGCAGGCAAAAGGCTGGAATATGGTGGGGATTGGTCACGTTGACGGGAATGTTTAGTGACATGAGGGAGGGTGGAGGGGGTTAAAAAAAAGTCTCAATCACTATCCGACGCGCATGAAAACCAGCCGCGTAGTTATGAGGGAGGCCGTCCTCACACCGATCTTCCTCATCGTCATCGTCCTCAACGTCCTCCGGTTCAAGCAATGCCACCCCAGCCTTAGCTGCAATGTTGTGCAACATAGCCGTCACACATATCACGGCGCATGACTTGGCCGGAGAAAACTGGAGCCCTCCGCCTGACTTGTGACTGACTTGCATCTAAAGCGATCCCGATCGTGCGCTCAACGATGCACCGGGCCAGACGGTGGGCTTCGTTGCATTCCTCATCATGGACGTCTCCCGGGTTATTCACAGGTGTGAAGAGGAATTATTTAAGGGGGGAAAATGCCGTGAAACGCACAGTGCATTCAAGATTAGGACTGATATATGTCGGTTTAAGCCTAATCAATTGTGTTTTAATGTCTTTAGCATTCATATAATTGCAGTCTATTTTTTTCGTAGGCTACTCTGCTGTTGTCCTTGATGGGGATATATTTTAACCCTTTTTAACACAATTTTCCTGCGACATTCCTGCGTCTCCCCCTCCTACGGAGCCCATTTCAGCACCGTGTCAGTAGACAGTTACAATCCTACGACGTCGTGAGTGCAGCGAATGCGCGTTCACGTTAAGAGGAGTTTCGGGAAACGCTCCAAAGAAATAGACGATGGATCGCAAGATCCATCGTGAGAATGATCGTACGAGCGTGGATCCATCGTTATCGGGAAACGGGGCCCAGACGAGATCGGGCGTGTTCAGGGTGCTTTGGCCGTAAGCAATTAGTACAGGCGCAAAACCAGGTTTTATACAGTAGCACATAAGGAGTGAGAAAGCTGCTGAGGCTTGACGTTACACTTTTACAAAAACAATCATTAGTTAGATATAAACGGCAGTAATTGATTCAGTAGGACTCCTTATCCATGTAAACGATCATTGTGACATCTGAATTCATTAATTATCTGAAATACACTGCGTGTGCGTGTGATGTTAAATGTTTGAACCAAGGTTAACGGTTAAAGTGTCAGAGAATGGGTGGTGATTTTTTGACGTCCTCCCATGATCTGAAGTGAGCGTGCGTGGTGCTCAGGGAGAAGACGACAGCCTTCACGCGGCCTCCCCTGTGAGTAACAAGAGATGGTGCAAGACCAACTTGTGAAACGAATGTCGCCAACCAAACAAAGAGCTGGCAGGCCAAGGAACAGAGAAGCGCCCCACTCAGGACGCACGGTCATCCCGACCGTCGAAAACCGTGGCCTTCCAGTGCTCCAACTCAACATCGAGGGCCTCACCACCGCCAAACTCGAAATCGTACGTCACCTGGCTGATTCCAATGGGGCAGCGGTTGTACTCCTGCAGGAGACACACTGCACTAACAATAACATCCTCAAGATGCCAGGTTTCCATCTCGCTGGGTCCATTCACAGCAAGCAGCACGGAGTGGCAACCTTCGTGAGGACTGAACTAACCTGGTCAGCCACTAGCCAATCCCCACCAGGCTCCAACATCGAGTGGCTGGTTACTAAAATCCAGGAAACTTCAGTCATCAACGTATATAAGCCCCCACCATCAGAGCTGTCTGCTACGTCACTCCCGTCCATAACTGCCCCCGCCATCTACGCAGGTGACTTCAACTGTCAACACACAGATTGGGGTTACAACTACACAACATCAAACGGAGTGGCGCTGAGTGAATGGGTCTCCAACACCGATGCCCTGCTACTGTACGACCCCAAGGAGCCGCCAAGCTTCTTCTCTGCACGCTGGAACACCTCTACCAACCCGGACCTGGCCTTCGCTGTGTGCCGGAGCAATGACCCGAAACCGGAGAGACGCGTCCTAGACAGGTTTCCCCGCTCACACCACCGACCGTCCATCATTAAAGTCCCATCACTGGTGCAACCGGTACCAGGGAAACCTGTCAAAAGATGGAACTTTCGAAAGGCCAACTGGGAGTCATTCGCTCAGGAGACAGAAAGAAGGATTGCTAGTCTGCCAGAACCTGATGCAGCCAACGTTGACGCCGCCTATGAGGCCTACTGTAAGGTCCTCCTAGGAGCGGCAAAAAATACCATCCCACGCGGCTACAACAGGAACTACATCCCTGGCTGGGACGAGGAGTGCAGCCGCCTCCTGAGCGCCCACCAGAGGGCTAGCTCCAGGGAAGATGTGGATGCGACTGCAGAAGCACTGCTTCAGAGACTGGACACCACACGCAGAGACAGATGGACTGAAGTTGTTGAGTCAATTGACTTTACCCACTCTAGTAGGAAGGCGTGGCAAACCATCAACCGGCTAACAGGCAGATGTACAAAGCCCCCAAGCTGCCCAGTCACAGCAGATGCCATCGCGTCCGAGCTCCTGAAAAACGGTCGCTTCCCAGACGCAGACAAAGATGTTGCCCGTCTGATCACGCAGGAGGTGACTTCCCTCACCAGGGTGGCCAGTGCGGATTCCAACCTCTCAGGAGAATTCACAGCAGATGAACTCAGTAAGGCCATGAGCAAGCTCAAGCCAGGCAAAGCTCCAGGACGTGACAACATCCAGCCAGAGTTTGTTATGCACCAGAGCACAATAACATCCTGCTGGCTCTGTGCATTCTTCTCATCCTGCTACCAGAGATGCAAGCTGCCCAAGATCTGGCGCCGTGCTTCTGTAATCGCCCTGCCAAAGCCAAACAAACCTGCGGAAGACCCCAAGGCATACCGACCCATATCGCTGCTCTGTGTTCCATTTAAAATCCTGGAAAGAATGATCCACTGCCGCATTGAGCCAGTGATTGACCCACAGCTCCCACAGGAACAGGCCGGTTTCCGTCGCGGTAGGTCCACAGTGGACCAGGTTACACTTCTGTCTCAAGACATCGAGGACAGCTTCCAGGATAATGAGAAAGCTGGGGTAGTGTACCTGGACTTGACCGCCGCGTACGATACCGTCTGGCACCGCGGACTTCACCTGAAGCTGCTGAGGACAATAACCGATCGACATATGGTGAAATTCATCATGGAGACGTTGTCTAACCGCAGTTTTGTCCTACAGACCAGCGATGGCCAGCGCAGTAGGCTAAGAAGACTACGGAACGGTGTCCCACAGGGCTCGGTCCTTTCTCCGATGCTGTTTAATATTTACATCTCTGATCTACCAGACACAGCATCCAGAAAGTACGGCTACGCAGACGATCTCGCAATCATGCTGAGAAGACCAACATGGAAGGCACTGGAAGACGGTCTCAACCAAGACATGGTCGTCCTAGTAGCCTACCTACGAAAGTGGCGCCTGCAACTCAGCACCGGCAAGACTGTTACAGCAGCATACCATCTCTGCAACAGAGACGCCAAGAGGGAACTGGAGGTATACACTGACCACAAGCGCCTGGAGTC
Source organism: Gadus chalcogrammus (assembly GCF_026213295.1). NCBI lineage: Eukaryota > Metazoa > Chordata > Actinopteri > Gadiformes > Gadidae > Gadus > Gadus chalcogrammus. The sequence continues at coordinate 9,405,461 of NC_079423.1, read as the reverse complement.
CCAGCAAGCCCCTAAATACCTTGGTGTGCGTCTGGACCGGACACTGACCTTCAAACAACATCTCGAAGATGTCCGGGCAAAGACAATATCAAGGGTCGCACTGATCCGTCGCCTCGCTGGCACAACCTGGGGAGCCACTGCCAAGACACTACGGGTATCCACCCAAGCCCTGGTCTTTTCAGCAGCGGAGTACTGTGCCCCAGTATGGAGCAGAAGTCCACACGCAAAAAAGGTGGATGTGGCTATCAACAACGCCCTCCGGATCATCACTGGATGCCTGAAGCCTACCCCAATCGTCCTGCTGCCAGTCCTTGCAGGAATCGCACCGGCTGGCCTACGACGAGAGGCTGCCACTCTCGCCCTGGCAAGGAAAGCACGGAAGCATGACTGGCACATCCTCCATAACACCACAGAGACAGCAGCTCCTCTGAGCAGACTCAAGTCCCGCCACCCTTTCAACAAGGCGGCACAAGAGTTGCTCCGTTCCACCACTGAGGACCTGTCCAAAGATGGATGGCTGGCGGCAGCTTGGAAACAGGAGTGGGAGAGGGCTGGGCCAACCCAAATCCACCACTACATCTTGGATCCAGGAGATGGAGCCACAGGAGACGATCTTCCACGCCGGCAATGGACTCTGCTGAACCGTCTACGTACTGGGGTCGGTCGGTTCAAATCATCAATGAAGAAGTGGGGCCTGGCAGACAGCGCTGCATGCGAGTGTGGTGCCCCTGAACAGACTGTCGAACACATCATGACCACCTGCCCCCTACACAGACCACCCTCGGAAGCCGGCCTTTTTGACGTGGGACCAGAGACAAGGGCATGGCTACAAGACACTGAGTTGGACCTCTGATGTTAAACGAAAGAAGAAGAAAAAAAAAAAGAAGCGTGCGTGTTTGTGTTGGTGAAAGTTTAAGAAATGTACAACTGTCGGTTCAGCTCTCTGGTGCTCCCTGCTGGCAGTATCACTATACTGTCCTCATGTTTCACAAAAATAGTTTTGAAAGACGTTGTCAGTTTTTGTATGTTGCTTAAATCCTCCAAAGCGGTTGGCAGTAAACATCAGGTCACGGTACGCCACGGTAGGCCAAGGAGTCAATGAGCTCGAGTTGAAAAAGAAAACGCTTACAGCACCTGGTATTCCCAGGCGGTCTCCCATCCAAGTACTAACCAGGACCGACCCTGCTTAACTTCCGAGATCAGACGAAATCGGGCGTGTTCAGGGTTGTATGGCCATAAGCAATTAGTGCAGGCGCAAAACCAGGTTTTATACAGTAGCACATAAGGAGTGAGAAAGCTGCTGAGGCTCGACGTTACACTTTTACAAAAACAATCATTAGTTAGATATAAACGGCAGTAATTGATTCAGTAGGACTCCTTATCCATGTAAACGATCATTGTGACATCTGAATTCATTAATTATCTGAAATACACTGCGTGTGCGTGTGATGTTAAATGTTTGAACCAAGGTTAACGGTTAAAGTGTCAGAGAATGGGTGGTGATTTTTTGACGTCCTCCCATGATCTGAAGTGAGCGTGCGTGTTTGTGTTGGTGAAAGTTTAAGAAATGTACAACTGTCGGTTCAGCTCTCTGGTGCTCCCTGCTGGCAGTATCACTATACTATCCTCATGTTTCACAAAAATAGTTTTGAGAGACGTTGTCAGTTTTTGTATGTTGCTTAAATCCTCCAAAGCGGTTGGCAGTAAACATCAGGTCACGGTACGCCACGGAGTCAATGAGCTCGAGTTGAAAAAGAAAAAGCTTACAGCACCTGGTATTCCCAGGCGGTCTCCCATCCAAGTACTAACCAGGCCCGAACCTGCTTAGCTTCCGAGATCAGACGAGATCGGGCGTGTTCAGGGTGGTATGGCCGTAAGCAATTAGTGCAGGCGCAAAACCAGGTTTTATACAGTAGCACATAAGGAGTGAGAAAGCTGCTGAGGCTCGACGTTACACTCTTACAAAAACAATCATTAGTTAGATATAAACGGCAGTAATTGATTCAGTAGGACTCCTTATCCATGTAAACGATCATTGTGACATCTGAATTCATTAATTATCTGAAATACACTGCGTGTGCGTGTGATGTTAAATGTTTGAACCAAGGTTAACGGTTAAAGTGTCAGAGAATGGGTGGTGATTTTTTGACGTCCTCCCATGATCTGAAGTGAGCGTGCGTGTTTGTGTTGGTGAAAGTTTAAGAAATGTACAACTGTCGGTTCAGCTCTCTGGTGCTCCCTGCTGGCAGTATCACTATACTGTCCTCATGTTTCACAAAAATAGTTTTGAGAGACGTTGTCAGTTTTTGTATGTTGCTTAAATCCTCCAAAGCGGTTGGCAGTAAACATCAGGTCACGGTACGCCACGGAGTCAATGAGCTCGAGTTGAAAAAGAAAAAGCTTACAGCACCTGGTATTCCCAGGCGGTCTCCTAACCAAGTACTAACCAGGCCCGACCCTGCTTAGCTTCCGAGCTCAAACGAGATCGGGCGTGTTTTTTTTCTTTTTGGTGACACCCGTCACTACTTACAGCAACCTGGGCTTCTGAGGAGGTCTCCCATCCAAGTACTAACCAGGCCCGACCCTGCTTAGCTTCCGAGTTCAGACGAGATCGGGCGTGTTCAGGGTGGTATGGCCGTAAGCAATTAGTGCAGGCGCAAAACCAGGTTTTATACAGTAGCACATAAGGAGTGAGAAAGCTGCTGAGGCTCGACGTTACACTTTTACAAAAACAATCATTAGTTAGATATAAACGGCAGTAATTGATTCAGTAGGACTCCTTATCCATGTAAACGATCATTGTGACATCTGAATTCATTAATTATCTGAAATACACTGCGTGTGCGTGTGATGTTAAATGTTTGAACCAAGGTTAACGGTTAAAGTGTCAGAGAATGGGTGGTGATTTTTTGACGTCCTCCCATGATCTGAAGTGAGCGTGCGTGTTTGTGTTGGTGAAAGTTTAAGAAATGTACAACTGTCGGTTCAGCTCTCTGGTGCTCCCTGCTGGCAGTATCACTATACTGTCCTCATGTTTCACAAAAATAGTTTTGAGAGACGTTGTCAGTTTTTGTATGTTGCTTAAATCCTCCAAAGCGGTTGGCAGTAAACATCAGGTCACGGTACGCCACGGTAGGCCACGGAGGCAATGAGCTCGAGTTGAAAAAGAAAAAGCTTACAGCACCTGGTATTCCCAGGCGGTCTCCCATCCAAGTACTAACCATGCCCGACCCTGCTTAGCTTCCGAGATCAGACGAGATCAGGCGTGTTCAGGGTGGTATGGCCGTAAGCAATTAGTGCAGGCGCAAAACCAGGTTTTATACAGTAGCACATAAGGAGTGAGAAAGCTGCTGAGGCTCGACGTTACACTCTTACAAAAACAATCATTAGTTCGATATAAACGGCAGTAATTGATTCAGTAGGACTCCTTATCCATGTAAACGATCATTGTGACATCTGAATTCATTAATTATCTGAAATACACTGCGTGTGCGTGTGATGTTAAATGTTTGAACCAAGGTTAACGGTTAAAGTGTCAGAGAATGGGTGGTGATTTTTTGACGTCCTCCCATGATCTGAAGTGAGCGTGCGTGTTTGTGTTGGTGAAAGTTTAAGAAATGTACAACTGTCGGTTCAGCTCTCTGGTGCTCCCTGCTGGCAGTATCACTATACTGTCCTCATGTTTCACAAAAATAGTTTTGAGAGACGTTGTCAGTTTTTGTATGTTGCTTAAATCCTCCAAAGCGGTTGGCAGTAAACATCAGGTCACGGTACGCCACGGAGTCAATGAGCTCGAGTTGAAAAAGAAAAAGCTTACAGCACCTGGTATTCCCAGGCGGTCTCCCATCCAAGTACTAACCAGGCCCGACCCTGCGTAGCTTCCGAGATCAGACGAGATCAGGCGTGTTCAGGGTGGTATGGCCGTAAGCAATTAGTTCAGGCGCAAAACCAGGTTTTATACAGTAGCACATAAGGAGTGAGAAAGCTGCTGAGGCTCGACGTTACACTCTTACAAAAACAATCATTAGTTAGATATAAACGGCAGTAATTGATTCAGTAGGACTCCTTATCCATGTAAACCATCATTGTGACATCTGAATTCATTAATTATCTGAAAAACACTGCGTGTGCGTGTGATGTTAAATGTTTGAACCAAGGTTAACGGTTAAAGTGTCAGAGAATGGGTGGTGATTTTTTGACGTCCTCCCATGATCTGAAGTGAGCGTGCGTGTTTGTGTTGGTGAAAGTTTAAGAAATGTACAACTGTCGGTTCAGCTCTCTGGTGCTCCCTGCTGGCAGTATCACTATACTGTCCTCATGTTTCACAAAAATAGTTTTGAGAGACGTTGTCAGTTTTTGTATGTTGCTTAAATCCTCCAAAGCGGTTGGCAGTAAACATCAGGTCACGGTACGCCACGGAGTCAATGAGCTCGAGTTGAAAAAGAAAAGCTTACAGCACCTGGTATTCCCAGGCGGTCTCCCAACCAAGTACTAACCAGGCCCGACCCTGCTTAGCTTCCGAGATCAAACGAGATCGGGCGTGTTTTTTTTCTTTTTGGTGACACCCGTCACTACTTACAGCAACCTGGGCTTCTGAGGAGGTCTCCCATCCAAGTACTAACCAGGCCCGACCCTGCTTAGCTTCCGAGATCAGACGAGATCAGGCGTGTTCAGGGTGGTATGGCCGAAAGCAATTAGTGCAGGCGCAAAACCAGGTTTTATACAGTAGCACATAAGGAGTGAGAAAGCTGCTGAGGCTCGACGTTACACTTTTACAAAAACAATCATTAGTTAGATATAAACGGCAGTAATTGATTCAGTAGGACTCCTTATCCATGTAAACGATCATTGTGACATCTGAATTCATTAATTATCTGAAATACACTGCGTGTGCGTGTGATGTTAAATGTTTGAACCAAGGTTAACGGTTAAAGTGTCAGAGAATGGGTGGTGATTTTTTGACGTCCTCCCATGATCTGAAGTGAGCGTGCGTGTTTGTGTTGGTGAAAGTTTAAGAAATGTACAACTGTCGGTTCAGCTCTCTGGTGCTCCCTGCTGGCAGTATCACTATACTATCCTCATGTTTCACAAAATAGTTTTGAGAGACGTTGTCAGTTTTTGTATGTTGCTTAAATCCTCCAAAGCGGTTGGCAGTAAACATCAGGTCACGGTACGCCACGGAGTCAATGAGCTCGAGTTGAAAAAGAAAAAGCTTACAGCACCTGGTATTCCCAGGCGGTCTCCCATCCAAGTACTAACCAGGCCCGAACCTGCTTAGCTTCCGAGATCAGACGAGATCGGGCGTGTTCAGGGTGGTATGGCCGTAAGCAATTAGTGCAGGCGCAAAACCAGGTTTTATACAGTAGCACATAAGGAGTGAGAAAGCTGCTGAGGCTCGACGTTACACTCTTACAAAAACAATCATTAGTTAGATATAAACGGCAGTAATTGATTCAGTAGGACTCCTTATCCATGTAAACGATCATTGTGACATCTGAATTCATTAATTATCTGAAATACACTGCGTGTGCGTGTGATGTTAAATGTTTGAACCAAGGTTAACGGTTAAAGTGTCAGAGAATGGGTGGTGATTTTTTGACGTCCTCCCATGATCTGAAGTGAGCGTGCGTGTTTGTGTTGGTGAAAGTTTAAGAAATGTACAACTGTCGGTTCAGCTCTCTGGTGCTCCCTGCTGGCAGTATCACTATACTGTCCTCATGTTTCACAAAAATAGTTTTGAGAGACGTTGTCAGTTTTTGTATGTTGCTTAAATCCTCCAAAGCGGTTGGCAGTAAACATCAGGTCACGGTACGCCACGGAGTCAATGAGCTCGAGTTGAAAAAGAAAAAGCTTACAGCACCTGGTATTCCCAGGCGGTCTCCCAACCAAGTACTAACCAGGCCCGACCCTGCTTAGCTTCCGAGCTCAAACGAGATCGGGCGTGTTTTTTTCTTTTTGGTGACACCCGTCACTACTTACAGCAACCTGGGCTTCTGAGGAGGTCTCCCATCCAAGTACTAACCAGGCCCGACCCTGCTTAGCTTCCGAGATCAGACGAGATCAGGCGTGTTCAGGGTGGTATGGCCGAAAGCAATTAGTGCAGGCGCAAAACCAGGTTTTATACAGTAGCACATAAGGAGTGAGAAAGCTGCTGAGGCTCGACGTTACACTTTTACAAAAACAATCATTAGTTAGATATAAACGGCAGTAATTGATTCAGTAGGACTCCTTATCCATGTAAACGATCATTGTGACATCTGAATTCATTAATTATCTGAAATACACTGCGTGTGCGTGTGATGTTAAATGTTTGAACCAAGGTTAACGGTTAAAGTGTCAGAGAATGGGTGGTGATTTTTTGACGTCCTCCCATGATCTGAAGTGAGCGTGCGTGTTTGTGTTGGTGAAAGTTTAAGAAATGTACAACTGTCGGTTCAGCTCTCTGGTGCTCCCTGCTGGCAGTATCACTATACTGTCCTCATGTTTCACAAAAATAGTTTTGAGAGACGTTGTCAGTTTTTGTATGTTGCTTAAATCCTCCAAAGCGGTTGGCAGTAAACATCAGGTCACGGTACGCCACGGTAGGCCACGGAGTCAATGAGCTCGAGTTGAAAAAGAAAAAGCTTACAGCACCTAGGTATTCCCAGGCGGTCTCCCATCCAAGTACTAACCAGGCCCGACCCTGCTTAGCTTCCGAGTCAGACGAGATCGGGCGTGTTCAGGGTGGTATGGCCGTAAGCAATTAGTGCAGGCGCAAAACCAGGTTTTATACAGTAGCACATAAGGAGTGAGAAAGCTGCTGAGGCTCGACGTTACACTTTTACAAAAACAATCATTAGTTAGATATAAACGGCAGTAATTGATTCAGTAGGACTCCTTATCCATGTAAACGATCATTGTGACATCTGAATTCATTAATTATCTGAAATACACTGCGTGTGCGTGTGATGTTAAATGTTTGAACCAAGGTTAACGGTTAAAGTGTCAGAGAATGGGTGGTGATTTTTTGACGTCCTCCCATGATCTGAAGTGAGCGTGCGTGTTTGTGTTGGTGAAAGTTTAAGAAATGTACAACTGTCGGTTCAGCTCTCTGGTGCTCCCTGCTGGCAGTATCACTATACTGTCCTCATGTTTCACAAAATAGTTTTGAGAGACGTTGTCAGTTTTTGTATGTTGCTTAAATCCTCCAAAGCGGTTGGCAGTAAACATCAGGTCACGGTACGCCACGGTAGGCCACGGAGGCAATGAGCTCGAGTTGAAAAAGAAAAAGCTTACAGCACCTGGTATTCCCATGCGGTCTCCCATCCAAGTACTAACCATGCCCGACCCTGCTTAGCTTCCGAGATCAGACGAGATCAGGCGTGTTCAGGGTGGTATGGCCGTAAGCAATTAGTGCAGGCGCAAAACCAGGTTTTATACAGTAGCACATAAGGAGTGAGAAAGCTGCTGAGGCTCGACGTTACACTCTTACAAAACAATCATTAGTTAGATATAAACGGCAGTAATTGATTCAGTAGGACTCCTTATCCATGTAAACGATCATTGTGACATCTGAATTCATTAATTATCTGAAATACACTGCGTGTGCGTGTGATGTTAAATGTTTGAACCAAGGTTAACGGTTAAAGTGTCAGAGAATGGGTGGTGATTTTTTGACGTCCTCCCATGATCTGAAGTGAGCGTGCGTGTTTGTGTTGGTGAAAGTTTAAGAAATGTACAACTGTCGGTTCAGCTCTCTGGTGCTCCCTGCTGGCAGTATCACTATACTGTCCTCATGTTTCACAAAAATAGTTTTGAGAGACGTTGTCAGTTTTTGTATGTTGCTTAAATCCTCCAAAGCGGTTGGCAGTAAACATCAGGTCACGGTACGCCACGGAGTCAATGAGCTCGAGTTGAAAAAGAAAAAGCTTACAGCACCTGGTATTCCCAGGCGGTCTCCCATCCAAGTACTAACCAGGCCCGACCCTGCTTAGCTTCCGAGATCAGACGAGATCAGGCGTGTTCAGGGTGGTATGGCCGTAAGCAATTAGTGCAGGCGCAAAACCAGGTTTTATACAGTAGCACATAAGGAGTGAGAAAGCTGCTGAGGCTCGACGTTACACTCTTACAAAAACAATCATTAGTTAGATATAAACGGCAGTAATTGATTCAGTAGGACTCCTTATCCATGTAAACGATCATTGTGACATCTGAATTCATTAATTATCTGAAAAACACTGCGTGTGCGTGTGATGTTAAATGTTTGAACCAAGGTTAACGGTTAAAGTGTCAGAGAATGGGTGGTGATTTTTTGACGTCCTCCCATGATCTGAAGTGAGCGTGCGTGTTTGTGTTGGTGAAAGTTTAAGAAATGTACAACTGTCGGTTCAGCTCTCTGGTGCTCCCTGCTGGCAGTATCACTATACTGTCCTCATGTTTCACAAAAATAGTTTTGAGAGACGTTGTCAGTTTTTGTATGTTGCTTAAATCCTCCAAAGCGGTTGGCAGTAAACATCAGGTCACGGTACGCCACGGAGTCAATGAGCTCGAGTTGAAAAAGAAAAAGCTTACAGCACCTGGTATTCCCAGGCGGTCTCCCATCCAAGTACTAACCAGGCCCGACCCTGCTTAGCTTCCTAGATCAGACGAGATCAGGCGTGTTCAGGGTGGTATGGCCGTAAGCAATTAGTGCAGGCGCAAAACCAGGTTTTATACAGTAGCACATAAGGAGTGAGAAAGCTGCTGAGGCTCGACGTTACACTCTTACAAAAACAATCATTAGTTAGATATAAACGGCAGTAATTGATTCAGTAGGACTCCTTATCCATGTAAACCATCATTGTGACATCTGAATTCATTAATTATCTGAAATACACTGCGTGTGCGTGTGATGTTAAATGTTTGAACCAAGGTTAACGGTTAAAGTGTCAGAGAATGGGTGGTGATTTTTTGACGTCCTCCCATGATCTGAAGTGAGCGTGCGTGTTTGTGTTGGTGAAAGTTTAAGAAATGTACAACTGTCGGTTCAGCTCTCTGGTGCTCCCTGCTGGCAGTATCACTATACTGTCCTCATGTTTCACAAAAATAGTTTTGAGAGACGTTGTCAGTTTTTGTATGTTGCTTAAATCCTCCAAAGCGGTTGGCAGTAAACATCAGGTCACGGTACGCCACGGAGTCAATGAGCTCGAGTTGAAAAAGAAAAAGCTTACAGCACCTGGTATTCCCAGGCGGTCTCCCAACCAAGTACTAACCACGCCCGACCCTGCTTAGCTTCCGAGATCAAACGAGATCGGGCGTGTTTTTTTTTCTTTTTGGTGACACCCGTCACTACTTACAGCAACCTGGGCTTCTGAGGAGGTCTCCCATCCAAGTACTAACCAGGCCCGACCCTGCTTAGCTTCCGAGATCAGACGAGATCAGGCCGTGTTCAGGGTGGTATGGCCGAAAGCAATTAGTGCAGGCGCAAAACCAGGTTTTATACAGTAGCACATAAGGAGTGAGAAAGCTGCTGAGGCTCGACGTTACACTTTTACAAAAACAATCATTAGTTAGATATAAACGGCAGTAATTGATTCAGTAGGACTCCTTATCCATGTAAACGATCATTGTGACATCTGAATTCATTAATTATCTGAAATACACTGCGTGTGCGTGTGATGTTAAATGTTTGAACCAAGGTTAACGGTTAAAGTGTCAGAGAATGGTGGTGATATTTTGACGTCCTCCCATGATCTGAAGTGAGCGTGCGTGTTTGTGTTGGTGAAAGTTTAAGAAATGTACAACTGTCGGTTCAGCTCTCTGGTGCTCCCTGCTGGCAGTATCACTATACTGTCCTCATGTTTCACAAAAATAGTTTTGAGAGACGTTGTCAGTTTTTGTATGTTGCTTAAATCCTCCAAAGCGGTTGGCAGTAAACATCAGGTCACGGTACGCCACGGTAGGCCACGGAGTCAATGAGCTCGAGTTGAAAAGAAAAAGCTTACAGCACCTAGTATTCCCAGGCGGTCTCCCATCCAAGTACTAACCAGGCCCGACCCTGCTTAGCTTCCGAGTTCAGACGAGATCGGGCGTGTTCAGGGTGGTATGGCCGTAAGCAATTAGTGCAGGCGCAAAACCAGGTTTTATACAGTAGCACATAAGGAGTGAGAAAGCTGCTGAGGCTCGACGTTACACTTTTACAAAAACAATCATTAGTTAGATATAACGGCAGTAATTGATTCAGTAGGACTCCTTATCCATGTAAACGATCATTGTGACATCTGAATTCATTAATTATCTGAAATACACTGCGTGTGCGTGTGATGTTAAATGTTTGAACCAAGGTTAACGGTTAAAGTGTCAGAGAATGGGTGGTGATTTTTTGACGTCCTCCCATGATCTGAAGTGAGCGTGCGTGTTTGTGTTGGTGAAAGTTTAAGAAATGTACAACTGTCGGTTCAGCTCTCTGGTGCTCCCTGCTGGCAGTATCACTATACTGTCCTCATGTTTCACAAAAATAGTTTGAGAGACGTTGTCAGTTTTTGTATGTTGCTTAAATCCTCCAAAGCGGTTGGCAGTAAACATCAGGTCACGGTACGCCACGGAGTCAATGAGCTCGAGTTGAAAAGAAAAAGCTTACAGCACCTGGTATTCCCAGGCGGTCTCCCAACCAAGTACTAACCAGGCCCGACCCTGCTTAGCTTCCGAGATCAAACGAGATCGGAAGTGTTTTTTTTCTTTTTGGTGACACCCGTCAATACTTACAGCAACCTGGGCTTCTGAGGAGGTCTCCCATCCAAGTACTAACCAGGCCCGACCCTGCTTAGCTTCCGAGATCAGACGAGATCAGGCGTGTTCAGGGTGGTATGGCCGAAAGCAATTAGTGTAGGCGCAAAACCAGGTTTTATACAGTAGCACATAAGGAGTGAGAAAGCTGCTGAGGCTCGACGTTACACTTTTACAAAAACAATCATTAGTTAGATATAAACGGCAGTAATTGATTCAGTAGGACTCCTATCCATGTAAACGATCATTGTGACATCTGAATTCATTAATTATCTGAAATACACTGA
>NC_079423.1:9371281-9394331 GCF_026213295.1 Gadus chalcogrammus | reverse complement strand
GTGTTTGTGTTGGTGAAAGTTTAAGAAATATACAACTGTCGTTTCAGCTCTCTGGTGCTCCCTGCTGGCAGTATCACTATACTGTCCTCATGTTTCACAAAAACAGTTTTGAGAGACGTTGTCAGTTTTTGTATGTTGCTTAAATCCTCCAAAGCGGTTGGCAGTAAACATCAGGTCACGGTACGCCACGGTAGGCCACGGAGTCAATGAGCTCGAGTTGAAAAAGAAAAAGCTTACAGCACCTGGTATTCCCAGGCGGTCTCCCATCCAAGTACTAACCAGGCCCGACCCTGCTTAGCTTCCGAGATCAGACGAGATCGGGCATGTTCAGGGTGGTATGGCCGTAAGCAATTAGGGCAGGCGCAAAACCAGGTTTTATACAGTAGCACATAAGGAGTGAGAAAGCTGCTGAGGCTTGACGTTACACTTTTACAAAAACAATCATTAGTTAGATATAAACGGCAGTAATTGATTCAGTAGGACTCCTTATCCATGTAAACGATCATTGTGACATCTGAATTCATTAATTATCTGAAATACACTGCGTGTGCGTGTGATGTTAAATGTTTGAACCAAGGTTAACGGTTAAAGTGTCAGAGAATGGGTGGTGATTTTTGACGTCCTCCCATGATCTGAAGTGAGCGTGCGTGTTTGTGTTGGTGAAAGTTTAAGAAATGTACAACTGTCGGTTCAGCTCTCTGGTGCTCCCTGCTGGCAGTATCACTATACTGTCCTCATGTTTCACAAAAATAGTTTTGAGAGACGTTGTCAGTTTTTGTATGTTGCTTAAATCCTCCAAAGCGGTTGGCAGTAAACATCAGGTCACGGTATGCCACGGTAGGCCACGGAGGCAATGAGCTCGAGTTGAAAAAGAAAAAGCTTACAGCACCTGGAATTCCCAGGCAGTCTCCCATCCAAGTACTAACCAGGCCCAACCCTGCTTGGCTTCCAAGATCAGACGAGATCGGGCGTGTTCAGGGTCGTATGGCCGTAAGCAATTAGTGCAGGCGCAAAACCAGGTTTTATACAGTAGCACATAAGGAGTGAGAAAGCTGCTGAGGCTCGACGTTACACTCTTACAAAAACAATCATTAGTTAGATATAAACGGCAGTAATTGATTCAGTAGGACTCCTTATCCATGTAAACGATCATTGTGGCATCTGAATTCATTAATTATCTGAAATACACTGCGTGTGCGTGTGATGTTAAATGTTTGAACCAAGGTTAACGGTTAAAGTGTCAGAGAATGGGTGGTGATTTTTTGACGTCCTCCCATGATCTGAAGTGAGCGTGCGTGTTTGTGTTGGTGAAAGTTTAAGAAATGTACAACTGTCGTTTCAGCTCTCTGGTGCTCCCTGCTGGCAGTATCACTATACTGTCCTCATGTTTCACAAAAATAGTTTTGAGAGACGTTGTCAGTTTTTGTATGTTGCTTAAATCCTCCAAAGCGGTTGGCAGTAAACATCAGGTCACGGTACGCCACGGTAGGCCACGGAGGCAATGAGCTCGAGTTGAAAAAGAAAAAGCTTACAGCACCTGGTATTCCCAGGCGGTCTCCCATCCAAGTACTAACCAGGCCCGACCCTGCTTAGCTTCCGAGATCGGGCGTGTTTTTTTTTTTTCTTTTGGTGACACCCGTCACTACCTACAGCAACCTGGGCTTCTGAGGAGGTCTCCCATCCAAGTACTAACCAGGCCCGACCCTGCTTAGCTTCCGAGATCTGACGAGATCAGGCGTGTTAAGGGTGGTATGGCCGTAAGGAATTAGTGCATGCGCAAAACCAGGTTTTATACAGTAGCACATAAGGAGTGAGAAAGCTGCTGAGGCTCGACGTTACACTTTTACAAAAACAATCATTAGTTAGATATAAACGGCAGTAATTGATTCAGTAGGACTCCTTATCCATGTAAACGATCATTGTGACATCTGAATTCATTAATTATCTGAAATACACTGCATGTGCGTGTGATGTTAAATGTTTGAACCAAGGTTAACGGTTAAAGTGTCAGAGAATGGGTGGTGATTTTTTGACGTCCTCCCATGATCTGAAGTGAGCGTGCGTGTTTGTGTTGGTGAAAGTTTAAGAAATGTACAACTGTCGTTTCAGCTCTCTGGTGCTCCCTGCTGGCAGTATCACTATACTGTCCTCATGTTTCACAAAAATAGTTTTGAGAGACGTTGTCAGTTTTTGTATGTTGCTTAAATCCTCCAAAGCGGTTGGCAGTAAACATCAGGTCACGGTACGCCACGGTAGGCCACGGAGGCAATGAGCTCGAGTTGAAAAAGAAAAAGCTTACAGCACCTGGTATTCCCAGGCGGTCTCCCATCCAAGTACTAACCAGGCCCGACCCTGCTTAGCTTCCGAGATCGGGCGTGTTTTTTTTTTTTCTTTTGGTGACACCCGTCACTACCTACAGCAACCTGGGCTTCTGAGGAGGTCTCCCATCCAAGTACTAACCAGGCCCGACCCTGCTTAGCTTCCGAGATCTGACGAGATCGGGCGTGTTAAGGGTGGTATGGCCGTAAGGAATTAGTGCATGCGCAAAACCAGGTTTTATACAGTAGCACATAAGGAGTGAGAAAGCTGCTGAGGCTCGACGTTACACTTTTACAAAAACAATCATTAGTTAGATATAAACGGCAGTAATTGATTCAGTAGGACTCCTTATCCATGTAAACGATCATTGTGACATCTGAATTCATTAATTATCTGAAATACACTGCGTGAGCGTGTGATGTTAAATGTTTGAACCAAGGTTAACGGTTAAAGTGTCAGAGAATGGGTGGTGATTTTTTGACGTCCTCCCATGATCTGAAGTGAGCGTGCGTGTTTGTGTTGGTGAAAGTTTAAGAAATATACAACTGTCGTTTCAGCTCTCTGGTGCTCCCTGCTGGCAGTATCACTATACTGTCCTCATGTTTCACAAAAATAGTTTTGAGAGACGTTGTCAGTTTTTGTATGTTGCTTAAATCCTCCAAAGCGGTTGGCAGTAAACATCAGGTCACGGTACGCCACGGTAGGCCACGGAGGCAATGAGCTCGAGTTGAAAAAGAAAAAGCTTACAGCACCTGGTATTCCCAGGCGGTCTCCCATCCAAGTACTAACCAGCCCCGACCCTGCTTAGCTTCCGAGATCAGACGAGATCGGGCGTGTTCAGGGTGGTATGGCCGCAAGCAATTATTGCAGGCGCAAAACCAGGTTTTATACAGTAGCACATAAGGAGTGAGAAAGCTGCTGAGGCTCGACGTTACACATTTACAAAAACAATCATTAGTTAGATATAAACGGCAGTAATTGATTCAGTAGGACTCCTTATCCATGTAAACGATTATTGTGACATCTGAATTCATTAATTATCTGAAATACACTGCGTGTGCGTGTGATGTTAAATGTTTGAACCAAGGTTAACGGTTAAAGTGTCAGAGAATGGGTGGTGATTTTTTGACGTCCTCCCATGATCTGAAGTGAGCGTGCGTGTTTGTGTTGGTGAAAGTTTAAGAAATGTACAGCTGTCGGTTCAGCTCTCTGGTGCTCCCTGCTGGCAGTATCACTATACTGTCCTCATGTTTCACAAAAACAGTTTTGAGAGACGTTGTCAGTTTTTGTATGTTGCTTAAATCCTCCAAAGCGGTTGGCAGTAAACATCAGGTCACGGTATGCCACGGTAGGCCACGGAGGCAATGAGCTCGAGTTGAAAAAGAAAAAGCTTACAGCACCTGGAATTCCCAGGCAGTCTCCCATCCAAGTACTAACCAGGCCCGACCCTGCTTGGCTTCCAAGATCAGACGAGATCGGGCGTGTTCAGGGTCGTATGGCCGTAAGCAATTAGTGCAGGCGCAAAACCAGGTTTTATACAGTAGCACATAAGGAGTGAGAAAGCTGCTGAGGCTCGACGTTACACTCTTACAAAAACAATCATTAGTTAGATATAAACGGCAGTAATTGATTCAGTAGGACTCCTTATCCATGTAAACGATCATTGTGGCATCTGAATTCATTAATTATCTGAAATACACTGCGTGTGCGTGTGATGTTAAATGTTTGAACCAAGGTTAACGGTTAAAGTGTCAGAGAATGGGTGGTGATTTTTTGACGTCCTCCCATGATCTGAAGTGAGCGTGCGTGTTTGTGTTGGTGAAAGTTTAAGAAATGTACAACTGTCGTTTCAGCTCTCTGGTGCTCCCTGCTGGCAGTATCACTATACTGTCCTCATGTTTCACAAAAATAGTTTTGAGAGACGTTGTCAGTTTTTGTATGTTGCTTAAATCCTCCAAAGCGGTTGGCAGTAAACATCAGGTCACGGTACGCCACGGTAGGCCACGGAGGCAATGAGCTCGAGTTGAAAAAGAAAAAGCTTACAGCACCTGGTATTCCCAGGCGGTCTCCCATCCAAGTACTAACCAGGCCCGACCCTGCTTAGCTTCCGAGATCGGGCGTGTTTTTTTTTTTTTCTTTTGGTGACACCCGTCACTACCTACAGCAACCTGGGCTTCTGAGGAGGTCTCCCATCCAAGTACTAACCAGGCCCGACCCTGCTTAGCTTCCGAGATCTGACGAGATCGGGCGTGTTAAGGGTGGTATGGCCGTAAGGAATTAGTGCATGCGCAAAACCAGGTTTTATACAGTAGCACATAAGGAGTGAGAAAGCTGCTGAGGCTCGACATTACACTTTTACAAAAACAATCATTAGTTAGATATAAACGGCAGTAATTGATTCAGTAGGACTCCTTATCCATGTAAACGATCATTGTGACATCTGAATTCATTAATTATCTGAAATACACTGCGTGTGCGTGTGATGTTAAATGTTTGAACCAAGGTTAACGGTTAAAGTGTCAGAGAATGGGTGGTGATTTTTTGACGTCCTCCCATGATCTGAAGTGAGCGTGCGTGTTTGTGTTGGTGAAAGTTTAAGAAATGTACAACTGTCGGTTCAGCTCTCTGGTGCTCCCTGCTGGCAGTATCACTATACTGTCCTCATGTTTCACAAAAATAGTTTTGAGAGACGTTGTCAGTTTTTGTTTATTGCTTAAATCCTCCAAAGCGGTTGGCAGTAAACATCAGGTCACGGTACGCCACGGTAGGCCACGGAGGCAATGAGCTCGAGTTGAAAAAGAAAAAGCTTACAGCACCTGGTATTCCCAGGCGGTCTCCCATCCAAGTACTAACCAGGCCCGACCCTGCTTAGCTTCCGAGATCAGACGAGATCGGGCATGTTCAGGGTGGTATGGCCGTAAGCAATTAGGGCAGGCGCAAAACCAGGTTTTATACAGTAGCACATAAGGAGTGAGAAAGCTGCTGAGGCTCGACATTACACTTTTACAAAAACAATCATTAGTTAGATATAAACGGCAGTAATTGATTCAGTAGGACTCCTTATCCATGTAAACGATCATTGTGACATCTGAATTCATTAATTATCTGAAATACACTGCATGTGCGTGTGATGTTAAATGTTTGAACCAAGGTTAACGGTTAAAGTGTCAGAGAATGGGTGGTGATTTTTTGACGTCCTCCCATGATCTGAAGTGAGCGTGCGTGTTTGTGTTGGTGAAAGTTTAAGAAATGTACAACTGTCGGTTCAGCTCTCTGGTGCTCCCTGCTGGCAGTATCACTATACTGTCCTCATGTTTCACAAAAATAGTTTTGAGAGACGTTGTCAGTTTTTGTATGTTGCTTAAATCCTCCAAAGCGGTTGGCAGTAAACATCAGGTCACGGTACGCCACGGTAGGCCACGGAGTCAATGAGCTCGAGTTGAAAAAGAAAAAGCTTACAGCACCTGGTATTCCCAGGCGGTCTCCCATCCAAGTACTAACCAGGCCCGACCCTGCTTAGCTTCCGAGATCAGACGAGATCGGGCATGTTCAGGGTGGTATGGCCGTAAGCAATTAGGGCAGGCGCAAAACCAGGTTTTATACAGTAGCACATAAGGAGTGAGAAAGCTGCTGAGGCTTGACGTTACACTTTTACAAAAACAATCATTAGTTAGATATAAACGGCAGTAATTGATTCAGTAGGACTCCTTATCCATGTAAACGATCATTGTGACATCTGAATTCATTAATTATCTGAAATACACTGCGTGTGCGTGTGATGTTAAATGTTTGAACCAAGGTTAACGGTTAAAGTGTCAGAGAATGGGTGGTGATTTTTTGACGTCCTCCCATGATCTGAAGTGAGCGTGCGTGTTTGTGTTGGTGAAAGTTTAAGAAATGTACAACTGTCGGTTCAGCTCTCTGGTGCTCCCTGCTGGCAGTATCACTATACTGTCCTCATGTTTCACAAAAATAGTTTTGAGAGACGTTGTCAGTTTTTGTATGTTGCTTAAATCCTCCAAAGCGGTTGGCAGTAAACATCAGGTCACGGTATGCCACGGTAGGCCACGGAGGCAATGAGCTCGAGTTGAAAAAGAAAAAGCTTACAGCACCTGGTAATTCCCAGGCAGTCTCCCATCCAAGTACTAAGCAGGCCTGACCCTGCTAGGCTTCCAAGATCAGACGAGATCGGGCGTGTTCAGGGTCGTATGGCCGTAAGCAATTAGTGCAGGCGCAAAACCAGGTTTTATACAGTAGCACATAAGGAGTGAGAAAGCTGCTGAGGCTCGACGTTACACTCTTACAAAAACAATCATTAGTTAGATATAAACGGCAGTAATTGATTCAGTAGGACTCCTTATCCATGTAAACGATCATTGTGGCATCTGAATTCATTAATTATCTGAAATACACTGCGTGTGCGTGTGATGTTAAATGTTTGAACCAAGGTTAACGGTTAAAGTGTCAGAGAATGGGTGGTGATTTTTTGACGTCCTCCCATGATCTGAAGTGAGCGTGCGTGTTTGTGTTGGTGAAAGTTTAAGAAATGTACAACTGTCGTTTCAGCTCTCTGGTGCTCCCTGCTGGCAGTATCACTATACTGTCCTCATGTTTCACAAAAATAGTTTTGAGAGACGTTGTCAGTTTTTGTATGTTGCTTAAATCCTCCAAAGCGGTTGGCAGTAAACATCAGGTCACGGTACGCCACGGTAGGCCACGGAGGCAATGAGCTCGAGTTGAAAAAGAAAAAGCTTACAGCACCTGGTATTCCCAGGCGGTCTCCCATCCAAGTACTAACCAGGCCCGACCCTGCTTAGCTTCCGAGATCAGACGAGATCGGGCATGTTCAGGGTGGTATGGCCGTAAGCAATTAGGGCAGGCGCAAAACCAGGTTTTATACAGTAGCACATAAGGAGTGAGAAAGCTGCTGAGGCTTGACGTTACACTTTTACAAAAACAATCATTAGTTAGATATAAACGGCAGTAATTGATTCAGTAGGACTCCTTATCCATGTAAACGATCATTGTGACATCTGAATTCATTAATTATCTGAAATACACTGCGTGTGCGTGTGATGTTAAATGTTTGAACCAAGGTTAACGGTTAAAGTGTCAGAGAATGGGTGGTGATTTTTTGACGTCCTCCCATGATCTGAAGTGAGCGTGCGTGTTTGTGTTGGTGAAAGTTTAAGAAATGTACAACTGTCGGTTCAGCTCTCTGGTGCTCCCTGCTGGCAGTATCACTATACTGTCCTCATGTTTCACAAAAATAGTTTTGAGAGACGTTGTCAGTTTTTGTATGTTGCTTAAATCCTCCAAAGCGGTTGGCAGTAAACATCAGGTCACGGTATGCCACGGTAGGCCACGGAGGCAATGAGCTCGAGTTGAAAAAGAAAAAGCTTACAGCACCTGGAATTCCCAGGCAGTCTCCCATCCAAGTACTAACCAGGCCCGACCCTGCTTGGCTTCCAAGATCAGACGAGATCGGGCGTGTTCAGGGTCGTATGGCCGTAAGCAATTAGTGCAGGCGCAAAACCAGGTTTTATACAGTAGCACATAAGGAGTGAGAAAGCTGCTGAGGCTCGACGTTACACTCTTACAAAAACAATCATTAGTTAGATATAAACGGCAGTAATTGATTCAGTAGGACTCCTTATCCATGTAAACGATCATTGTGGACATCTGAATTCATTAATTATCTGAAATACACTGCGTGTGCGTGTGATGTTAAATGTTTGAACCAAGGTTAACGGTTAAAGTGTCAGAGAATGGGTGGTGATTTTTTGACGTCCTCCCATGATCTGAAGTGAGCGTGCGTGTTTGTGTTGGTGAAAGTTTAAGAAATGTACAACTGTCGTTTCAGCTCTCTGGTGCTCCCTGCTGGCAGTATCACTATACTGTCCTCATGTTTCACAAAAATAGTTTTGAGAGACGTTGTCAGTTTTTGTATGTTGCTTAAATCCTCCAAAGCGGTTGGCAGTAAACATCAGGTCACGGTACGCCACGGTAGGCCACGGAGGCAATGAGCTCGAGTTGAAAAAGAAAAAGCTTACAGCACCTGGTATTCCCAGGCGGTCTCCCATCCAAGTACTAACCAGGCCCGACCCTGCTTAGCTTCCGAGATCGGGCGTGTTTTTTTTTTTTTCTTTTGGTGACACCCGTCACTACCTACAGCAACCTGGGCTTCTGAGGAGGTCTCCCATCCAAGTACTAACCAGGCCCGACCCTGCTTAGCTTCCGAGATCTGACGAGATCGGGCGTGTTAAGGGTGGTATGGCCGTAAGGAATTAGTGCATGCGCAAAACCAGGTTTTATACAGTAGCACATAAGGAGTGAGAAAGCTGCTGAGGCTCGACATTACACTTTACAAAAACAATCATTAGTTAGATATAAACGGCAGTAATTGATTCAGTAGGACTCCTTATCCATGTAAACGATCATTGTGACATCTGAATTCATTAATTATCTGAAATACACTGCGTGTGCGTGTGATGTTAAATGTTTGAACCAAGGTTAACGGTTAAAGTGTCAGAGAATGGGTGGTGATTTTTTGACGTCCTCCCATGATCTGAAGTGAGCGTGCGTGTTTGTGTTGGTGAAAGTTTAAGAAATGTACAACTGTCGGTTCAGCTCTCTGGTGCTCCCTGCTGGCAGTATCACTATACTGTCCTCATGTTTCACAAAAATAGTTTTGAGAGACGTTGTCAGTTTTTGTATGTTGCTTAAATCCTCCAAAGCGGTTGGCAGTAAACATCAGGTCACGGTATGCCACGGTAGGCCACGGAGGCAATGAGCTCGAGTTGAAAAAGAAAAAGCTTACAGCACCTGGAATTCCCAGGCAGTCTCCCATCCAAGTACTAACCAGGCCCGACCCTGCTTGGCTTCCAAGATCAGACGAGATCGGGTGTGTTCTGGGTCGTATGGCCGTAAGCAATTAGTGCAGGCGCAAAACCAGGTTTTATACAGTAGCACATAAGGAGTGAGAAAGCTGCTGAGGCTCGACGTTACACTCTTACAAAAACAATCATTAGTTAGATATAAACGGCAGTAATTGATTCAGTAGGACTCCTTATCCATGTAAACGATCATTGTGGCATCTGAATTCATTAATTATCTGAAATACACTGCGTGTGCGTGTGATGTTAAATGTTTGAACCAAGGTTAACGGTTAAAGTGTCAGAGAATGGGTGGTGATTTTTTGACGTCCTCCCATGATCTGAAGTGAGCGTGCGTGTTTGTGTTGGTGAAAGTTTAAGAAATGTACAACTGTCGTTTCAGCTCTCTGGTGCTCCCTGCTGGCAGTATCACTATACTGTCCTCATGTTTCACAAAAATAGTTTTGAGAGACGTTGTCAGTTTTTGTATGTTGCTTAAATCCTCCAAAGCGGTTGGCAGTAAACATCAGGTCACGGTACGCCACGGTAGGCCACGGAGGCAATGAGCTCGAGTTGAAAAAGAAAAAGCTTACAGCACCTGGTATTCCCAGGCGGTCTCCCATCCAAGTACTAACCAGGCCCGACCCTGCTTAGCTTCCGAGATCGGGCGTGTTTTTTTTTTTTTTCTTTTGGTGACACCCGTCACTACCTACAGCAACCTGGGCTTCTGAGGAGGTCTCCCATCCAAGTACTAACCAGGCCCGACCCTGCTTAGCTTCCGAGATCTGACGAGATCGGGCGTGTTAAGGGTGGTATGGCCGTAAGGAATTAGTGCATGCGCAAAACCAGGTTTTATACAGTAGCACATAAGGAGTGAGAAAGCTGCTGAGGCTCGACGTTACACTTTTACAAAAACAATCATTAGTTAGATATAAACGGCAGTAATTGATTCAGTAGGACTCCTTATCCATGTAAACGATCATTGTGACATCTGAATTCATTAATTATCTGAAATACACTGCGTGAGCGTGTGATGTTAAATGTTTGAACCAAGGTTAACGGTTAAAGTGTCAGAGAATGGGTGGTGATTTTTTGACGTCCTCCCATGATCTGAAGTGAGCGTGCGTGTTTGTGTTGGTGAAAGTTTAAGAAATATACAACTGTCGTTTCAGCTCTCTGGTGCTCCCTGCTGGCAGTATCACTATACTGTCCTCATGTTTCACAAAAATAGTTTTGAGAGACGTTGTCAGTTTTTGTATGTTGCTTAAATCCTCCAAAGCGGTTGGCAGTAAACATCAGGTCACGGTACGCCACGGTAGGCCACGGAGGCAATGAGCTCGAGTTGAAAAAGAAAAAGCTTACAGCACCTGGTATTCCCAGGCGGTCTCCCATCCAAGTACTAACCAGGCCCGACCCTGCTTAGCTTCCGAGATCAGACGAGATCGGGCATGTTCAGGGTGGTATGGCCGTAAGCAATTAGGGCAGGCGCAAAACCAGGTTTTATACAGTAGCACATAAGGAGTGAGAAAGCTGCTGAGGCTTGACGTTACACTTTTACAAAAACAATCATTAGTTAGATATAAACGGCAGTAATTGATTCAGTAGGACTCCTTATCCATGTAAACGATCATTGTGACATCTGAATTCATTAATTATCTGAAATACACTGCGTGTGCGTGTGATGTTAAATGTTTGAACCAAGGTTAACGGTTAAAGTGTCAGAGAATGGGTGGTGATTTTTTGACGTCCTCCCATGATCTGAAGTGAGCGTGCGTGTTTGTGTTGGTGAAAGTTTAAGAAATGTACAACTGTCGGTTCAGCTCTCTGGTGCTCCCTGCTGGCAGTATCACTATACTGTCCTCATGTTTCACAAAAATAGTTTTGAGAGACGTTGTCAGTTTTTGTATGTTGCTTAAATCCTCCAAAGCGGTTGGCAGTAAACATCAGGTCACGGTATGCCACGGTAGGCCACGGAGGCAATGAGCTCGAGTTGAAAAAGAAAAAGCTTACAGCACCTGGAATTCCCAGGCAGGTCTCCCATCCAAGTACTAACCAGGCCCGACCCTGCTTAGCTTCCGAGATCAGACGAGATCGGGCGTGTTCAGGGTGGTATGGCCGTAAGCAATTAGTGCAGGCGCAAAACCAGGTTTTATACAGTAGCACATAAGGAGTGAGAAAGCTGCTGAGGCTCGACGTTACACTCTTACAAAAACAATCATTAGTTAGATATAAACGGCAGTAATTGATTCAGTAGGACTCCTTATCCATGTAAACGATCATTGTGACATCTGAATTCATTAATTATCTGAAATACACTGCGTGTGCGTGTGATGTTAAATGTTTGAACCAAGGTTAACGGTTAAAGTGTCAGAGAATGGGTGGTGATTTTTTGACGTCCTCCCATGATCTGAAGTGAGCGTGCGTGTTTGTGTTGGTGAAAGTTTAAGAAATGTACAACTGTCGTTTCAGCTCTCTGGTGCTCCCTGCTGGCAGTATCACTATACTGTCCTCATGTTTCACAAAAATAGTTTTGAGAGACGTTGTCAGTTTTTGTATGTTGCTTAAATCCTCCAAAGCGGTAGGCAGTAAACATCAGGTCACGGTACGCCACGGTAGGCCACGGAGGCAATGAGCTCGAGTTGAAAAAGAAAAAGCTTACAGCACCTGGTATTCCCAGGCGGTCTCCCATCCAAGTACTAACCAGGCCCGACCCTGCTTAGCTTCCGAGATCGGGCGTGTTTTTTTTTTTTTCTTTTGGTGACACCCGTCACTACCTACAGCAACCTGGGCTTCTGAGGAGGTCTCCCATCCAAGTACTAACCAGGCCCGACCCTGCTTAGCTTCCGAGATCTGACGAGATCGGGCGTGTTAAGGGTGGTATGGCCGTAAGGAATTAGTGCATGCGCAAAACCAGGTTTTATACAGTAGCACATAAGGAGTGAGAAAGCTGCTGAGGCTCGACGTTACACTTTTACAAAAACAATCATTAGTTAGATATAAACGGCAGTAATTGATTCAGTAGGACTCCTTATCCATGTAAACGATCATTGTGACATCTGAATTCATTAATTATCTGAAATACACTGCGTGTGCGTGTGATGTTAAATGTTTGAACCAAGGTTAACGGTTAAAGTGTCAGAGAATGGGTGGTGATTTTTTGACGTCCTCCCATGATCTGAAGTGAGCGTGCGTGTTTGTGTTGGTGAAAGTTTAAGAAATGTACAACTGTCGGTTCAGCTCTCTGGTGCTCCCTGCTGGCAGTATCACTATACGGTCCTCATGTTTCACAAAAATAGTTTTGAGAGACGTTGTCAGTTTTTGTATGTTGCTTAAATCCTCCAAAGCGGTTGGCAGTAAACATCAGGTCACGGTATGCCACGGTAGGCCACGGAGGCAATGAGCTCGAGTTGAAAAAGAAAAAGCTTACAGCACCTGGAATTCCCAGGCAGTCTCCCATCCAAGTACTAACCAGGCCCGACCCTGCTTGGCTTCCAAGATCAGACGAGATCGGGCGTGTTCAGGGTCGTATGGCCGTAAGCAATTAGTGCAGGCGCAAAACCAGGTTTTATACAGTAGCACATAAGGAGTGAGAAAGCTGCTGAGGCTCGACGTTACACTCTTACAAAAACAATCATTAGTTAGATATAAACGGCAGTAATTGATTCAGTAGGACTCCTTATCCATGTAAACGATCATTGTGGCATCTGAATTCATTAATTATCTGAAATACACTGCGTGTGCGTGTGATGTTAAATGTTTGAACCAAGGTTAACGGTTAAAGTGTCAGAGAATGGGTGGTGATTTTTTGACGTCCTCCCATGATCTGAAGTGAGCGTGCGTGTTTGTGTTGGTGAAAGTTTAAGAAATGTACAACTGTCGTTTCAGCTCTCTGGTGCTCCCTGCTGGCAGTATCACTATACTGTCCTCATGTTTCACAAAAATAGTTTTGAGAGACGTTGTCAGTTTTTGTATGTTGCTTAAATCCTCCAAAGCGGTTGGCAGTAAACATCAGGTCACGGTACGCCACGGTAGGCCACGGAGGCATTGAGCTCGAGTTGAAAAAGAAAAAGCTTACAGCACCTGGTATTCCCAGGCGGTCTCCCATCCAAGTACTAACCAGGCCCGACCCTGCTTAGCTTCCGAGATCGGGCGTGTTCAGGGTGGTATGGCCGTAAGGAATTAGTGCAGGCGCAAAACCAGGTTTTATACAGTAGCACATAAGGAGTGAGAAAGCTGCTGAGGCTCGACATTACACTTTTACAAAAACAATCATTAGTTAGATATAAACGGCAGTAATTGATTCAGTAGGACTCCTTATCCATGTAAACGATCATTGTGACATCTGAATTCATTAATTATCTGAAATACACTGCGTGTGCGTGTGATGTTAAATGTTTGAACCAAGGTTAACGGTTAAAGTGTCAGAGAATGGGTGGTGATTTTTTGACGTCCTCCCATGATCTGAAGTGAGCGTGCGTGTTTGTGTTGGTGAAAGTTTAAGAAATGTACAACTGTCGGTTCAGCTCTCTGGTGCTCCCTGCTGGCAGTATCACTATACTGTCCTCATGTTTCACAAAAATAGTTTTGAGAGACGCTGTCAGTTTTTGTATATTGCTTAAATCCTCCAAAGCGGTTGGCAGTAAACATCAGGTCACGGTACGCCACGGTAGGCCACGGAGGCAATGAGCTCGAGTTGAAAAAGAAAAAGCTTACAGCACCTGGTATTCCCAGGCGGTCTCCCATCCAAGTACTAACCAGGCCCGACCCTGCTTAGCTTCCGAGATCAGACGAGATCAGGCGTGTTCAGGTTGGTATGGCCGCAAGCAATTAGTGCAGGCGCAAAACCAGATTTTATACAGTAGCACATAAGGAGTGAGAAAGCTGCTGAGGCTTGACGTTACACTTTTACAAAAACAATCATTAGTTAGATATAAACGGCAGTAATTGATTCAGTAGGACTCCTTATCCATGTAAACGATCATTGTGACATCTGAATTCATTAATTATCTGAAATACACTGCGTGTGCGTGTGATGTTAAATGTTTGAACCAAGGTTAACGGTTAAAGTGTCAGAGAATGGGTGGTGATTTTTTGATGTCCTCCCATGATCTGAAGTGAGCGTGCGTGTTTGCGTTGGTGAAAGTTTAAGAAATGTACAACTGTCGGTTCAGCTCTCTGGTGCTCCCTGCTGGCAGTATCACTATACTGTCCTCATGTTTCACAAAAATAGTTTTGAGAGACGTTGTCAGTTTTTGATTGTTGCTTAAATCCTCCAAAGCGGTTGGCAGTAAACATCAGGTCACGGTACGCCACGGTAGGCCACGGAGTCAATGAGCTCGAGTTGAAAAAGAAAAAGCTTACAGCACCTGGTATTCCCAGGCGGTCTCCCATCCAAGTACTAACCAGGCCCGACCCTGCTTAGCTTCCGAGATCTGACGAGATCGGGCGTGTTTTTTTTTTTTTTTTTTTTTTTTTTTTTTTTTTTTAAATTCCGTATTTACAGTAATTTACAATCTTTTACGGTCATAACCAAACACAGTATGACACACAGAAGACATACAGACAGTTGATAATCACAAATGTACGCAACAATCATATAGAGAGGTTAACCCTAATCATACACAACAAACATTTGCGTCGGAGTGGTCTGCCAGGTCTTAACAAGCAGGAAAAACAATGCCCACACTACACACTAAATCCTAACGTCCCTGATTCCGTTACCATGACTAAAGTGCTGTTCCTAACAAAATACTTGTGAAAATCCTCCCCTTCCCATCATTCAGAACCTCCTTCACATTCCCAACCACATCCTCCTTTACAAGTATTGCCACACCACACGATCTTGCCGTCCCACAATTGACGAATAACAGTCCCCTCCATTTCTCCTTGATTTCTGGCATTTTAGCCTGTGTCCAGTTTGTTTCCTGCAGCACTAAAATATCGGATTTAAAATTGATTAACACCTCATCAAACTTCGCCATATTGTTAAGACCGTTGATATTAATTGATGTGAGTGTGACCATTGAAATCAAAAGACACAGAGTGGGTATTACTGTTAAAATCATTTTTTTTTTTTACGTACCCCTTTCTTTTTCAAGTTCCTCTGTTCCTCATCGGAATCAACCCCTCTCCTGCGTCTGACCCTGGGCGCCCTCTCCCTACAAACACCCAACGCCTCATTCCCAGACTTATTCTCCCTCTCCCTTCCATCAGCCAGTGTGGGGGGGGAAATTATAGGCGCCATACCACGCCAATGAGACGCGTCGGCTGTAGCCTCAATAGTCACAGCACAAGACCCCCAGGCTGCATCTTCCTCTACTGTAGGCCACCCGGGCGCCTGTAAAGAGAGGAGCCCCGCTTGAGAGCTCCTGCCCCCCCCCCAACCCTGTGCCCCCATCTCCCCCTGATGCCGGGGCCATTGACACAACCAAATCCACTTCTAGGCTAGCCCCCGTGCCATGTCCCGCCTCGTTCCCCAACTGTCCAGACCCCCGCGGCACCTTGGCTACGCCCTCCGCTGGTGTAGGGTGCCCAGATGCCGGTAGAGAGGAAAGCTCTCCTTGAGAGCTTTGCCCCCCGGGCAACCCCATGCCCCCCACACCCGGGTCCTTCAGCACAACCTGTAGCTGACTGTCCAAGACTGTCTCCCCGTCAGACAGCTCCCCGTGCTCCATCTCCTCTTCCGCACTCTCTTCCCCTCCACTTTCCTCACTCTCCAACGATACAGCCCTTGAGTCTGGGTCAACTGAGAGGGCACCCCCTCCCACCTGCTCCTCCTTACACACACAATTTCCCTTTCTATTACCACACTCTCTGCATTTAATCACAGCCACACACTCCCTTGCATAGTGTCCCTGCTTCCCGCACTTCCGACAGAGGAAGTCAGGACAGTCCCTCACTATATTTCCAGGCTGGATGCACAATCTACACACCTTTAATTGTCTGTCATGGATGACTCGGAAATATTCAGCACCCTTTTCAGTGTCAAAACGTGTGGACCAAGGCAAGGACCGTACTTCCTTGTTAAACTTCACCTTAACAAACCGTGTACCCTCACATATGGTCATCCCAGGCCACTTCCTCCTTGCAATCGGCGAAACTGCCTCCACACCCCAGTCCGCAAGCTTCTTCAGAATCTCCTCATCCGTAATGTACACTGGTAGACTCATAAAGGACACCACCATCTCATCTGCAGTCAAGTCTTTTGCGACGACGCTGGTCCCCCTTATCCTAAAACCATCCAACAATCGCCTCTTCCCGTTGGGGTGATTCATCGTTACTTCATATTGGTTCAATGAGAGGTAGCGACATCCCAAGACCAATCCACATACACTCTGCATCGCCCTTAGCATCTCCATCATCGGGATTTTCTCCTCTCCCACAAGCTCCACAGCCACAGACAACTCCCTGCAGTAGCTCGGGCCACCATCCGCAACCTTGTCCTCCTTCTCTCTTGTTGCTCTCTCCGCAGTCACCGGTCTCCCGCCTAGTACGTCCTCCGATGTCCTCTTCGCCACACAACCACCATCCGTCACCGCAGCAGGAGCCGTGTTCCGTTCCATGCCGTCTTCCATTCGAGTTTTCGAAACCGCGTGAGACATCGAAAAAAAACCGAACTAAAGTATACTAATACTCCCCCAAACAGCAAGCTGTCGGGGGAATAAACGACTAGACGCAAAACTAACCAAAAAAATATCTATAAATACTTGATTTACCACCAAAAGAATCCTCGCTCCAACACCGTCCTCCTCTCACCACTCAAGCACACCAAACACTTCCTCAATGGGCGTATCACTTCCTCAATGGGCGTGTTCAGGGTGGTATGGCCGTAAGCATTTAGTGCAGGCGCAAAACCAGGTTTTATACAGTAGCACATAAGGAGTGAGAAAGCTGCTGAGGCTCGACGTTACACTTTTACAAAAACAATCATTAGTTAGATATAAACGGCAGTAATTGATTCAGTAGGACTCCTTATCCATGTAAACGATCATTGTGACATCTGAATTCATTAATTATCTGAAATACACTGCGTGTGCGTGTGATGTTAAATGTTTGAACCAAGGTTAACAGTTAAAGTGTAAGAGAATGGGTGGTGATTTTTTGACGTCCTCCCATGATCTGAAGTGAGCGTGCGTGTTTGTGTTGGTGAAAGTTTAAGAAATGTACAACTGTCGGTTCAGCTCTCTGGTGCTCCCTGCTGGCAGTATCACTATACTGTCCTCATGTTTCACAAAAATAGTTTTGAGAGACGTTGTCAGTTTTTGTATGTTGCTTAAATCCTCCAAAGCGGTTGGCAGTAAACATCAGGTCACGGTACGCCACGGTAGGCCACGGAGGCAATGAGCTCGAGTTGAAAAAGAATAAGCTTACAGCACCTGCTATTCCCAGGCGGTCTCCCATCCAAGTACTAACCAGGCCCGACCCTGCTTAGCTTCCGAGATCAGACGAGATCGGGCGTGTTCAGGGTGGTATGGCCGTAAGCAATTAGTGCAGGCGCAAAACCAGGTTTTATACAGTAGCACATAAGGAGTGAGAAAGCTGCTGAGGCTCGACGTTACACTCTTACAAAAACAATCATTAGTTAGATATAAACGGCAGTAATTGATTCAGTAGGACTCCTTATCCATGTAAACGATCATTGTGACATCTGAATTCATTAATTATCTGAAATACACTGCGTGTGCGTGTGATGTTAAATGTTTGAACCAAGGTTAACGGTTAAAGTGTCAGAGAATGGGTGGTGATTTTTTGACGTCCTCCCATGATCTGAAGTGAGCGTGCGTGTTTGTGTTGGTGAAAGTTTAAGAAATGTACAACTGTCGGTTCAGCGCTCTGGTGCTCCCTGCTGGCAGTATCACTATACTGTCCTCATGTTTCACAAAAATAGTTTTGAGAGACGTTGTCAGTTTTTGTATGTTGCTTAAATCCTCCAAAGCGGTTGGCAGTAAACATCAGGTCACGGTACGCCACGGTAGGCCACGAAGTCAATGAGCTCGAGTTGAAAAAGAAAAAGCTTACAGCACCTGGTATTCCCAGGCGGTCTCCCATCCAAGTACTAACCAGGCCCGACCCTGCTTAGCTTCCGAGATCAGACGAGATCGGGCGTGTTCAGGGTGGTATGGCCGTAAGCGATTAGTGCAGGCGCAAAACCAGGTTTTATACAGTAGCACATAAGGAGTGTGAAAGCTGCTGAGGCTCGACGTTACACTTTTACAAAAACAATCATTAGTTAGATATAAACGGCAGTAATTGATTCAGTAGGACTCCTTATCCATGTAAACGATCATTGTGACATCTGAATTCATTAATTATCTGAAATACACTGCGTGTGCGTGTGATGTTAAATGTTTGAACCAAGGTTAACGGTTAAAGTGTCAGAGAAAGGGTGGTGATTTTTTGACGTCCTCCCATGATCTGAAGTGAGCGTGCGTGTTTGTGTTGGTGAAAGTTTAAGAAATGTACAACTGTCGGTTCAGCTCTCTGGTGCTCCCTGCTGGCAGTATCACTATACTGTCCTCATGTTTCACAAAAATAGTTTTGAGAGACGTTGTCAGTTTTTGTATGTTGCTTAAATCCTCCAAAGCGGTTGGCAGTAAACATCAGGTCACGGTACGCCACGGTAGGCCACGGAGGCAATGAGCTCGAGTTGAAAAAGAATAAGCTTACAGCACCTGCTATTCCCAGGCGGTCTCCCATCCAAGTACTAACCAGGCCCGACCCTGCTTAGCTTCCAAGATCAGGGCCCCGTTTCCCGAAAGCGCCGTTAGCCTAAGTGGATCGTGAGGTGCGTCGAAAGGGCATCGTAGAGTTTTCACCGCGTTTCCCGAAAGCATCGTGGGGAACGAACGTCTTGAAAACGCTCGTAGCTAACGAGTACTCCAGGGGTGCTCGTAGGTACTCGTAGGACGCTAAGAGCATCGTCAGCTATAGCCTCAGTGGCGACACCATCGGACATTCCGTCTATTGGATGCGTTTTATTAAAACGCATTGCGCCTTTATGTTCTTAGTTTGGTAATTAATAAAGATTATTAATTAATTTATTAATAAAGATGTTCAAATGGCCAAAATAAAACGGGACAGTCCAGAAAATGTTTGCGCAGGCAGGGCACTCAAAATGTGTGAGAGAAAGTGGGGGGATTTGTGCAGACTGACATAGGCTACTCATAAAACGTAGCATAAAATAATGTAACAAATAAATTAAAATTAAACAAATTAAAAAAAATAAAAAATAACGAAATTAAAGAAATTAAAAAAAATAAGAAAATAAAGAAATACATTTTTTTATAAGAAAACAAGCAACGGAGCAGGCAAAAGGCTGGGATATGGTGGGGATTGGTCACGTTGACAGGAATGTTTAGTGACATGAGGGAGGGTGGAGGGGGTTAAAAAAAAGTCTCAATCACTATCCGACGCGCATGAAAACCAGCCGCGTAGTTATGAGGGAGGCCGTCCTCACACCGATCTTCCTCATCGTCATCGTCCTCAACGTCCTCCGGTTCAAGCAATGCCACCCCAGCCTTAGCTGCAATGTTGTGCAACATAGCCGTCACACATATCACGGCGCATGACTTGGCCGGAGAAAACTGGAGCCCTCCGCCTGACTTGTGACTGACTTGCATCTAAAGCGATCCCGATCGTGCGCTCAACGATGCACCGGGCCAGACGGTGGGCTTCGTTGCATTCCTCATCATGGACGTCTCCCGGGTTATTCACAGGTGTGAAGAGGAATTATTTAAGGGGGGAAAATGCCGTGAAACGCACAGTGCATTCAAGATTAGGACTGATATATGTCGGTTTAAGCCTAATCAATTGTGTTTTAATGTCTTTAGCATTCATATAATTGCAGTCTATTTTTTTCGTAGGCTTCTCTGCTGTTGTCCTTGATGGGGATATATTTTAACCCTTTTTAACACAATTTTCCTGCGACATTCCTGCGTCTCCCCCTCCTACGGAGCCCATTTCAGCACCGTGTCAGTAGACAGTTACAATCCTACGACGTCGTGAGTGCAGCGAATGCGCGTTCACGTTAAGAGGAGTTTCGGGAAACGCTCCAAAGAAATAGACGATGGATCGCAAGATCCATCGTGAGAATGATCGTACGAGCGAAGATCCATCGTTATCGGGAAACGGGGCCCAGACGAGATCGGGCGTGTTCAGGGTGGTTTGGCCGTAAGCAATTAGTAGAGGCGCAAAACCAGGTTTTATACAGTAGCACATAAGGAGTGAGAAAGCTGCTGAGGCTTGACGTTACACTTTTACAAAAACAATCATTAGTTAGATATAAACGGCAGTAATTGATTCAGTAGGACTCCTTATCCATGTAAACGATCATTGTGACATCTGAATTCATTAATTATCTGAAACACACTGCGTGTGCGTGTGATGTTAAATGTTTGAACCAAGGTTAACGGTTAAAGTGTCAGAGAATGGGTGGTGATTTTTTGACGTCCTCCCATGATCTGAAGTGAGCGTGCGTGTTTGTGTTGGTGAAAGTTTAAGAAATGTACAACTGTCGGTTCAGCTCTCTGGTGCTCCCTGCTGGCAGTATCACTATACTGTCCTCATGTTTCACAAAAACAGTTTTGAGAGACGTTGTCAGTTTTAGTATGTTGCTTAAATCCTCCAAAGCGGTTGGCAGTAAACATCAGGTCACGGTACGCCACGGTAGGCCACGGAGGCAATGAGCTCGAGTTGAAAAAGAAAAAGCTTACAGCACCTAGTATTCCCAGGCGGTCTCCCATCCAAGTACTAACCAGCCCCGACCCTGCTTAGCTTCCGAGATCAGACGAGATCGGGCGTGTTCAGGGTGGTATGGCCGTAAGCAATTAGTGCAGGCGCAAAACCAGGTTTTATACAGTAGCACATAAGGAGTGAGAAAGCTGCTGAGGCTCGACGTTACACTCTTACAAAAACAATCATTAGTTAGATATAAACGGCAGTAATTGATTCAGTAGGACTCCTTATCCATGTAAACCATCATTGTGACATCTGAATTCATTAATTATCTGAAAAACACTGCGTGTGCGTGTGATGTTAAATGTTTGAACCAAGGTTAACGGTTAAAGTGTCAGAGAATGGGTGGTGATTTTTTGACGTCCTCCCATGATCTGAAGTGAGCGTGCGTGTTTGTGTTGGTGAAAGTTTAAGAAATGTACAACTGTCGGTTCAGCTCTCTGGTGCTCCCTGCTGGCAGTATCACTATACTGTCCTCATGTTTCACAAAAATAGTTTTGAGAGACGTTGTCAGTTTTTGTATGTTGCTTAAATCCTCCAAAGCGGTTGGCAGTAAACATCAGGTCACGGTACGCCACGGAGTCAATGAGCTCGAGTTGAAAAAGAAAAAGCTTACAGCACCTGGTATTCCCAGGCGGACTCCCATCCAAGTACTAAGCAGGCCCGACCCTGCTTAGCTTCCGAGATCAGACGAGATCGGGCGTGTTCAGGGTGGTATGGCCGTAAGCAATTAGTGCAGGCGCAAAACCAGGTTTCATACAGTAGCACATAAGGAGTGAGAAAGCTGCTGAGGCCCGACGTTACACTCTTACAAAAACAATCATTAGTTAGATATAAACGGCAGTAATTGATTCAGTAGGACTCCTTATCCATGTAAACCATCATTGTGACATCTGAATTCATTAATTATCTGAAAAACACTGCGTGTGCGTGTGATGTTAAATGTTTGAACCAAGGTTAACGGTTAAAGTGTCAGAGAATGGGTGGTGATTTTTTGACGTCCTCCCATGATCTGAAGTGAGCGTGCGTGTTTGTGTTGGTGAAAGTTTAAGAAATGTACAACTGTCGGTTCAGCTCTCTGGTGCTCCCTGCTGGCAGTATCACTATACTGTCCTCATGTTTCACAAAAATAGTTTTGAGAGACGTTGTCAGTTTTTGTATGTTGCTTAAATCCTCCAAAGCGGTTGGCAGTAAACATCAGGTCACGGTACGCCACGGAGTCAATGAGCTCGAGTTGAAAAAAAAATAGCTTACAGCACCTGGTATTCCCAGGCGGTCTCCCATCCAGGTACTAACCAGGCCCGACCCTGCTTAGCTTCCGAGATCAGACGAGATCGGGCGTGTTCAGGGTGGTATGGCCGTAAGCAATTAGTGCAGGCGCAAAACCAGGTTTTATACAGTAGCACATAAGGAGTGAGAAAGCTGCTGAGGCTTGACGTTACACTTTTACAAAAACAATCATTAGTTAGATATAAACGGCAGTAATTGATTCAGTAGGACTCCTTATCCATGTAAACGATCATTGTGACATCTGAATTCATTAATTATCTGAAATACACTGCGTGTGCGTGTGATGTTAAATGTTTGAACCAAGGTTAACGGTTAAAGTGTCAGAGAATGGGTGGTGATTTTTTGATGTCCTCCCATGATCTGAAGTGAGCGTGCGTGTTTGTGTTGGTGAAAGTTTAAGAAATGTACAACTGTCGGTTCAGCTCTCTGGTGCTCCCTGCTGGCAGTATCACTATACTGTCCTCATGTTTCACAAAAATAGTTTTGAGAGACGTTGTCAGTTTTTGTATGTTGCTTAAATCCTCCAAAGCGGTTGGCAGTAAACATCAGGTCACGGTACGCCACGGTAGGCCACGGAGTCAATGAGCTCGAGTTGAAAAAGAAAAAGCTTACAGCACCTGGTATTCCCAGGCGGTCTCCCATCCAAGTACTAACCAGGCCCGACCCTGCTTAGCTTCCGAGATCAGACGAGATCGGGCGTATTCAGGGTGGAATGGCCGTAAGCAATTAGTGCAGGCGCAAAACCAGGTTTTATACAGTAGCACATAAGGAGTGAGAAAGCTGCTGAGGCTCGACGTTAC
Source organism: Gadus chalcogrammus (assembly GCF_026213295.1). Lineage (NCBI taxonomy): Eukaryota > Metazoa > Chordata > Actinopteri > Gadiformes > Gadidae > Gadus > Gadus chalcogrammus. The sequence goes on along the minus strand of NC_079423.1, from coordinate 9,371,314 downwards.
ACTTTTACAAAAACAATCATTAGTTAGATATAA
>NC_079423.1:9356281-9361281 GCF_026213295.1 Gadus chalcogrammus | reverse complement strand
GGTGAAAGTTTAAGAAATGTACAACTGTCGGTTCAGCTCTCTGGTGCTCCCTGCTGGCAGTATCACTATACTGTCCTCATGTTTCATAAAAATAGTTTTGAGAGACGTTGTCAGTTTTTGTATATTGCTTAAATCCTCCAAAGCGGTTGGCAGTAAACATCAGGTCACGGTACGCCACGGTAGGCCACGGAGGCAATGAGCTCGAGTTGAAAAAGAAAAAGCTTACAGCACCTGGTATTCCCAGGCGGTCTCCCATCCAAGAACTAACCATGCCCGACCCTGCTTAGCTTCCGAGATCAGACGAGATCAGGCGTGTTCAGGTTGGTATGGCCGCAAGCAATTAGTGCAGGCGCAAAACCAGATTTTATACAGTAGCACATAAGGAGTGAGAAAGCTGCTGAGGCTTGACGTTACACTTTTACAAAAACAATCATTAGTTAGATATAAACGGCTGTAATTGATTCAGTAGGACTCCTTATCCATGTAAACGATCATTGTGACATCTGAATTCATAAATTATCTGAAATACACTGCGTGAGCGTGTGATGTTAAATGTTTGAACCAAGGTTAACGGTTAAAGTGTCAGAGAATGGGTGGTGATTTTTTGACGTCCTCCCATGATCTGAAGTGAGCGTGCGTGTTTGTGTTGGTGAAAGTTTAAGAAATGTACAACTGTCGGTTCAGCTCTCTGGTGCTCCCTGCTGGCAGTATCACTATACTGTCCTCATGTTTCACAAAAATAGTTTTGAGAGACGTTGTCAGTTTTTGTATGTTGCTTAAATCCTCCAAAGCGGTTGGCAGTAAACATCAGGTCACGGTACGCCACGGTAGGCCACGGAGGCAATGAGCTCGAGTTGAAAAAGAAATAGCTTACAGCACCTGGTATTCCCAGGCGGTCTCCCATCCAAGTACTAACCAGGCCCGACCCTGCTTAGCTTCCGAGATCAAACGAGATCGGGCGTGTTCAGGGTGGTATGGCCGCAAGCAATTAGTGCAGGCGCAAAACCAGGTTTTATACAGTAGCACATAAGGAGTGAGAAAGCTGCTGAGGCTTGACATTACACTTTACAAAACAATCATTAGTTAGATATAAACGGCAGTAATTGATTCAGTAGGACTCCTTATCCATGTAAACGATCATTGTGACATCTGAATTCATTAATTATCTGAAATACACTGCGTGAGCGTGTGATGTTAAATGTTTGAACCAAGGTTAACGGTTAAAGTGTCAGAGAATGGGTGGTGATTTTTTCACGTCCTCCCATGATCTGAAGTGAGCGTGCGTGTTTGTGTTGGTGAAAGTTTAAGAAATGTACAACTGTCGGTTCAGCTCTCTGGTGCTCCCTGCTGGCAGTATCACTATACTGTCCTCATGTTTCACAAAAATAGTTTTGAGAGACGTTGTCAGTTTTTGTATATTGCTTAAATCCTCCAAAGCGGTTGGCAGTAAACATCAGGTCACGGTACGCCACGGTAGGCCACGGAGGCAATGAGCTCGAGTTGAAAAAGAAAAAGCTTACAGCACCTGGTATTCCCAGGCGGTCTCCCATCCAAGTACTAACCAGGCCCGACCCTGCTTAGCTTCCGAGATCAGACGAGATCAGGCGTGTTCAGGTTGGTATGGCCGCAAGCAATTAGTGAAGGCGCAAAACCAGATTTTATACAGTAGCACATAAGGAGTGAGAAAGCTGCTGAGGCTCGACGTTACACTTTTACAAAAACAATCATTAGTTAGATATAAACGGCTGTAATTGATTCAGTAGGACTCCTTATCCATGTAAACGATCATTGTGACATCTGAATTCATAAATTATCTGAAATACACTGCGTGAGCGTGTGATGTTAAATGTTTGAACCAAGGTTAACGGTTAAAGTGTCAGAGAATGGGTGGTGATTTTTTGACGTCCTCCCATGATCTGAAGTGAGCGTGCGTGTTTGTGTTGGTGAAAGTTTAAGGAATGTACAACTGTCGGTTCAGCTCTCTGGTGCTCCCTGCTGGCAGTATCACTATACTGTCCTCATGTTTCACAAAAATAGTTTTGAGAGACGTTGTCAGTTTTTGTATGTTGCTTAAATCCTCCAAAGCGGTTGGCAGTAAACATCAGGTCACGGTACGCCACGGTAGGCCACGGAGGCAATGAGCTCGAGTTGAAAAAGAAATAGCTTACAGCACCTGGTATTCCCAGGCGGTCTCCCATCCAAGTACTAACCAGGCCCGACCCTGCTTAGCTTCCGAGATCAAACGAGATCGGGCGTGTTCAGGGTGGTATGGCCGCAAGCAATTAGTGCAGGCGCAAAACCAGGTTTTATACAGTAGCACATAAGGAGTGAGAAAGCTGCTGAGGCTTGACATTACACTTTTACAAAAACAATCATTAGTTAGATATAACGGCAGTAATTGATTCAGTAGGACTCCTTATCCATGTAAACGATCATTGTGACATCTGAATTCATTAATTATCTGAAATACACTGCGTGAGCGTGTGATGTTAAATGTTTGAACCAAGGTTAACGGTTAAAGTGTCAGAGAATGGGTGGTGATTTTTTCACGTCCTCCCATGATCTGAAGTGAGCGTGCGTGTTTGTGTTGGTGAAAGTTTAAGAAATGTACAACTGTCGGTTCAGCTCTCTGGTGCTCCCTGCTGGCAGTATCACTATACTGTCCTCATGTTTCACAAAAATAGTTTTGAGAGACGTTGTCAGTTTTTGTATATTGCTTAAATCCTCCAAAGCGGTTGGCAGTAAACATCAGGTCACGGTACGCCACGGTAGGCCACGGAGGCAATGAGCTCGAGTTGAAAAAGAAAAAGCTTACAGCACCTGGTATTCCCAGGCGGTCTCCCATCCAAGTACTAACCAGGCCCGACCCTGCTTAGCTTCCGAGATCAGACGAGATCAGGCGTGTTCAGGTTGGTATGGCCGCAATCAATTAGTGAAGGCGCAAAACCAGATTTTATACAGTAGCACATAAGGAGTGAGAAAGCTGCTGAGGCTTGACGTTACACTTTTACAAAAACAATCATTAGTTAGATATAAACGGCTGTAATTGATTCAGTAGGACTCCTTATCCATGTAAACGATCATTGTGACATCTGAATTCATTAATTATCTGAAATACACTGCGTGAGCGTGTGATGTTAAATGTTTGAACCAAGGTTAACGGTTAAAGTGTCAGAGAATGGGTGGTGATTTTTTGACGTCCTCCATGATCTGAAGTGAGCGTGCGTGTTTGTGTTGGTGAAAGTTTAAGAAATGTACAACTGTCGGTTCAGCTCTCTGGTGCTCCCTGCTGGCAGTATCACTATACTGTCCTCATGTTTCACAAAAATAGTTTGAGAGACGTTGTCAGTTTTTGTATGTTGCTTAAATCCTCCAAAGCGGTTGGCAGTAAACATCAGGTCACGGTACGCCACGGTAGGCCACGGAGGCAATGAGCTCGAGTTGAAAAAGAAAAAGCTTACAGCACCTGGTATTCCCAGGCGGTCTCCCATCCAAGTACTAACCAGGCCCGATCCTGCTTAGCTTCCGAGATCAGACGAGATCGGGCGTGTTCAGGGTGGTATGGCCGTAAGGAATTAGTGCAGGCGCAAAACCAGGTTTTATACAGTAGCACATAAGGAGTGAGAAGGCTGCTGAGGCTCGACATTACACTTTTACAAAAACAATCATTAGTTAGATATAAACGGCAGTAATTGATTCAGTAGGACTCCTTATCCATGTAAACGATCATTGTGACATCTGAATTCATTAATTATCTGAAATACACTGCGTGTGCGTGTGATGTTAAATGTTTGAACCACGTTAAAGGTTAAAGTGTCAGAGAATTGGTGGTGATTTTTTGACGTCCTCCCATGATCTGAAGTGAGCGTGCGTGTTTGTGTTGGTGAAAGTTTAAGAAATGTACAACTGTCGGTTCAGCTCTCTGGTGCTCCCTGCTGGCAGTATCACTATACTGTCCTCATGTTTCACAAAAACAGTTTTGAGAGACGTTGTCAGTTTTTGTATGTTGCTTAAATCCTCCAAAGCGGTTGGCAGTAAACATCAGGTCACGGTACGCCACGGTAGGCCACGGAGTCAATGAGCTCGAGTTGAAAAAGAAAAAGCTTACAGCACCTGGTATTCCCAGGCGGTCTCCCATCCAAGTACTAACCAGGCCCGACCCTGCTTAGCTTCCGAGATCAGACGAGATCGGGCGTGTTCAGGTTGGTATGGCCGTAAGCAATTAGTGCAGGTGCAAAACCAGGTTTTATACAGTAGCACATAAGGAGTGAGAAAGCTGCTGAGGCTTGACGTTACACTTTTACAAAAACAATCATTAGTTAGATATAAACGGCAGTAATTGATTCAGTAGGACTCCTTATCCATGTAAACGATCATTGTGACATCTGAATTCATTAATTATCTGAAATACACTGCGTGTGCGTGTGATGTTAAATGTTTGAACCAAGGTTAACGGTTAAAGTGTCAGAGAATTGGTGGTGATTTTTTGACGTCCTCCCATGATCTGAAGTGAGCGTGCGTGTTTGTGTTGGTGAAAGTTTAAGAAATATACAACTGTCGTTTCAGCTCTCTGGTGCTCCCTGCTGGCAGTATCACTATACTGTCCTCATGTTCACAAAAATAGTTTTGAGAGACGTTGTCAGTTTTTGTATGTTGCTTAAATCCTCCAAAGCGGTTGGCAGTAAACATCAGGTCACGGTACACACGTAGGCCACGGATCAATGAGCTCGAGTTGAAAAGAAAAAGCTACAGCACTGGTATTCCCAGGCGGTCTCCCATCCAAGTACTAAACCAGGCCGGACCTGCTAGCTCCGAGATCAGACGAGATCAGGCTGTTCAGGGTGGTATGGCCGCAACGCAATTAGTGCAGGCGGCAAAACAGGTTTTATACAGTAGCACATAAGGAGTGAGAAAGCTGCTGGCTGACGTTAACACTTTTACAAAAACAATCATTAGTAGATATAACGGCAGTAATTGATCAGTAGGATCCTTATCCATGT